>NC_133403.1:1039170-1097539 GCF_047511655.1 Castor canadensis
CCTGGCAGGGATGAGGCTGGAAAGTGACATCGGTCAGCTGTTCGGTTCGGCTGTGGGCCCGGACTGGACAAAGCCACACCCAGTCAGGGAGGTGCAGCCCCTATGGGTCCCCAAACTCAAGGGGGCTCCGTCTAGCCAGGTGCTCAGGGAGCTCTGGATGATTGTGGTGTACCCCAGCATCTCCCCACAGCACCTTCCAGGGGTCACGTCCCCATGGTCAGTCTGTCCTGCTGGACCGTGAGCCCTGCAAGAGCGAATCCTGCCTGGCTGTCTCACCCTGAATGAAATCTGTCACCTGATTTCTGTGCAGCTTTTAGGGGGGATTCTTTTGGCACCCCTCCTGAGCAGGGATTACAGACGTGTGTCACCACACCGCACCCATGGTGTGCTGAGTGACGGTGGATGAACACGGCCGGCCCCGCAGACATGCAGGTCTGCAGTGACAAAGGGACATCCTCCTGGTCCCCAGGCCAGCCTCGAGGCTCACACTTGACTTCCTGCAGATGGCCAAGATGGCGCGAGGACTCCCAGTTGATCGACTCTGCCTTTGACGCTCTCTGCCCAGCCATTTTCCCCTGGAAGGGCCTTGGGCACAGAAGACAAGCCTCAGTTTCCCCCTTCACACTCGGCCACAGGCAGAGCCATCCAGCACAGGTCTTGGTGCAAATCACAATGCAGGGAGCCATTCTTCCAGTTCCAAGGACCATGCCGGGTGTCACCGTCACCGTCACCATCACCATCACCATCACTGCTCTCCTGGGCTGAATCTGACTCATATCCAGGGTTCCCAGAGTCCTCTGCTCCACGTCTTGCCCGTTCCCCAATCACCCAGATCCTCGGTGGCCCCCATGTCTGTCACCCACAGGGGACCGGCCTCCCGGCACTTGCTGGGGTTTGAACTCAGGGCCTGCAGAAGCCAAGGTCTCAACTCTTGGTTTTCAGGTCAGGTCTGCAGCTTTCTCCAGGCTGACCTTGAACTGCAATCTTCCCACTTCCACGTCTTCCTGAGAAGCTGGGATTATAGTTGTAAGCAGCCACACCCAATCCTTATCCACCCCATCTTAAGGGAAAATGAACCCAGGTCTTGCTGGCCCCCGCCACACAGGATCGGTGACAAGGACTCGAATACAGGGCAGTGCGGTGAGCTTTGGATGTAGGACTGGAAACCCGTCTGGCTTTCACTCGGTGGCAGCTGCCATCTGCTCCACTGTGGGAGTCCAGGAGTCTGGGGCCGGACGATGGCGTCCCTCTGGAGAGGCCACTGCTGGGAGCTCTGTCATTCTCAGTGGTGTGACTCCTGCTTCGATGACACTTCTCCAGGGACCGGGGGCCAGCACGGCCACGTGTTCTGGCTGTGGTCAGAGCCCGGCTAGGGCAAGGGCCTCGTTTCCCACCTGGAGCAACTCAGAGCAGCAGGGAAGGAATAAGAGGTTGGAAGGGACAGACACACACCACTGATTACTACAGGTGACAAGCCAGGCGGCCGTGACCCTAACCCTCACACGTGCACCGCTGTGTGCCTGTCTGAACCGGTGTGCAGCCGGGTGCGGTGCCTCACACCTGTAATCCCAGCCACCCAGAAGGCAGAGACCAGACCAGATCCTTACCAAAGAAAAAAGGACTGGCGGAGTGGCTCAAGGTGTAGGCCCTGAGTTCAAATCCCAGTACCACAAAGAAAAGAAAAGAACACTGTTACCAGATGGATGGATTTTGATGGGAATTATGAAAGGTCAATCTTGGAGCCAGGCATGGTGGTGCATACCTGCAATCCCAGCAGTGGGGCCAAATAGGATCATCTTAAAGGGATGATTCCACATCTGTGACAGTTTTAGCATGGCTGGGGGTTGGATTAGTGGGTGCCAGGGGTTGGAGGTGACAGGCAGAGCCACTGTCATGGTGGAGACAGAAAGCCCCATGTTCTGATGTGGCATGGTCGCTCTGATCTGGACACGAGCTGAGAAGTTAAAACAAAACAGCATTGTCCAAAAAAGCAGGCGGGACATCCTTGAGCTGCATGGCTGGGCGCCTGGTCACTTCACACGGCGCTGTGGTCAGGGAGGGTGGTGGTGGGGACCATGACGATCCCCGGACTCCTTTTACGACTTCTGCTGAGACTTGAACCCATGGAAGCTGAAATGTGATCTTCCTGCTCCCCGTGTGGACGGCCTGAGATCCGGGGGGCCCAGAAAATGCTGGGCACGTGGCTGTGGTCACCTGAGGAGAGGGGACTGGCCACCAAGGAAGGGGGAACACGGCTGGGGCTGGGGTGGCCAGAATTTCCTGATGGAAACCGTCAAGGATGAAGGAAACTCAGATTTAACCTCTCAAGAAGGAGGATGGGGGAGAGAGAGAGGGAGAGAGAGAGGGAGGGAGGGACAGAGAGAGAAGGAGAGAGGGAGGGGGGGCTAGTGACACCCCACCCACTTTGTGACACATCTGTTCACCCGCGACATCAAGCCTGGGTCCCCGCGCCAGTTTCAGTGACATCCCCACCCCTGGCACCACGGTGTTAATCAGAAACATGGCGTCCCCATTGTCAACACCTGGTTTAAGGTGGCTGCAGCCCCAGACAAAACCCCATAAAACAAAGTCAGGGTGGGAGGCTTGGGCCTAGGAGATGCCTGACCACTGTGTGACTCATCTCTGGGGTCCCCACACCCCAGCAGGGAGGCCATGACCCGGGAGCCTGGAGAGGTGACGACAGGCCTGGAGGGTTCTGGGAGAGGCCAGGTAGGAGGAAGGACAGAAGGACACCAGGGAGAAGGAGTCCATGGGATGGGGAGATGGGTCTACACCAGCCAAATAAAACCCTTGTGGTGCCAGGCTTGGGGTGACCACTGACCACTGGAGGTGGGCACAACCCGTTTAGCCCTGAATCGTCAGAGGTACTACAGACAAAGTTCCCCCCATCTGTCCATCCTTCAGTCTGTCTGGTGTCTGCCCAGTGTCACACATCCCAGCTGACCAGGCCTCAGTTGTGACCTTACCCAGCCAGGTGCCAGGGACACCAAGAGACAAAGAGATATGGCTCTGTTCTTGGTGGCCTCGGGGTTGGTGTTGGAGATGAGTGGCGTGACCGAAGCAAGCAGAAGGGAGACGCTGACTCAGGCTGGGGGATGAGGGAAGGGTGCTCAAGGAGGTGACATTGAAGTGGCCTCCAGAGGACAGAGAATGAGACAGAAGCAGATTTGCAGGTGGGAGGGAAAACATTCAAGGCTGTTCATCCCAGTGGAGAAACTGAGGCATTCACACTGGACCAGCAACACCGAGGCAGCACCCAGGGTCAGTCAACCTCAGCCCAGGCATGGCAACCAAGATGGCGGCTCAACTTGGCCTGGCTCTCCCCCACCATCTCCCCCAGCCAGGGAATGAGGTGCACCCCTTGGGACAAGTGCTCCCTTTGAACAGTCCCCAGAGCGATGGACACCAGGACCCTGGTCCCTGCCTTCCTCCCCTGGCCCACGACGCCAGTCCACACCCCAAGTCTTCCCAACTTCCTGCCTTCCTAGCAACCAGCCTCCCTCCCTGAACTGACTCCTCCAGGATCCTGGGATCTTCTTGGATGGCCTGCATGGTCTCCCATGGCCCTGGACGCATCAAACTGGCTTTGCTAAAATCCTCATCTTTGGGATCTCATCTTGCACAAAAGCGCCAACTCCCTCACCCGGTCCCTGACCCCGAAAACCGGGCCATGAGCTAATGTGGCTGTGTGTCCACACTGAGGTCACTCTCTCTGATTCTCCCTCTCCCTGGTCTCCTTCCTTCCTTTCTCTCACTCTTTTTTTTCTTTTTATGACACAGATGACTTCCTGAGTCCCAAAATGTCAGGCAGCAGGGTGGCACATCCCTGTCATGCGTGATGGTTGGGGACAGCAAGTGAGGAAGCCAGATGTCCACAGAGACACCAGCATCCAGCAAGACACCAAGGAAGCCTTCAGTCCAGCTGCTGGCTGTGACCAGGCCACAAGGGCCCAAGGAATCCCACATGGGAGCTCAGCTGACGGTGGCTGGGCCTGTGCTGCCCCTCAAGGCCCTGACTCCTCCCCTGCACCCTGACTCCTCTCCTGCACCCTGACTCCTCCCCTTGCACCCCAATTCCTCTCCTGCACCCTGACTCCTCCCCCTGCACCCCAATTCCTCCCCTGCACCCCAACCCTTCCCCCTGCACCTCAATTCCTCCCCTGCACCCTAACTCCTCCCCCTGCACACCAATTCCTCCCCTGCACCCCAACTCCTCCCCCTGCACCTCAATTCCTCCCCTGCACCCCGACTCTTCCCCTGCACCCCAACTCTTCCCCTGCACCCCAACTCCTCCCCTGCACCCCAACCCCTCCCCCTGCACCTCAATTCCTCCCCTGTACCCCAACTCCTCCCCCTGCACACCAATTCCTCCCCTGCACCCCAACTCCTCCCCCTGCACCTCAATTCCTCCCCTGCACCCCGACTCCTCCCCTGCACCCCAACTCCTCCCCTGCACCCCGCAGTCTCCACCTGCTCTGCTGTCCCAGCATGGAGGGAGCTGTGGTCCCCAACCCTGCAGAGGGGAGAGGAAGGGGAGTCTCCAGCAATGACTCATGTTTCCTGGTGTCCAAGTCCCTCGCCTCGCTTGAACAGAGCCCAAGCCTGGAGGGAGAGAGGAGAGAGAGAGAGGGAGAGAGAGAGAGAGAGCGACTTCTCTGGGCACACTGCACTGCTGGGATGAAATGGCACTGTCACACTGTCACAGTGTCACACCCAGGGCACAGCAGGCATGATCCCTCAGCCGAGAACAGCTCGGGCTCCACACAAGGTCAGGGACCTGGCCATGGGCCCCAGCCCCATCCTGGCCTCCACATCCGGCTGCTGGCTGTCCAGCTGTCCATCCGGCTGTCCAGCTGTCCAGGCTGATTCCCTTAGGCTCTGCTCCCTGTCTGGCTGCAGGGCTGGCCCCCCCTGGCACCCAGGCCGCTGTCCTGTGAGGGACGCTCTGAGTGGACCTGAAATGACACCAGCTCAGACCCAGTGTCCCAGGCAGCCAGGCCTCACAGAGGTGGACAGCAAGGCCCAGCATCTCTCTCTCTCTCTCTCTCTCTCTCTCTCTCTCTCTCCACCCCCCCTTCCTCCCATCAATGGTGCCTGTGGACATCTCTGTCCTGTGTGAGTCCTGGGGCCTGAGTCCCCCCCCCGTGCCCACACTAGGTCCCCAAGTCCCTGCCACGTGCACCGACCGACCCTAGCATAGGCTGACGTGTGGGGAGGACACTGGGGTCTGAGGGACAAGGAGGAGGAGTGTCCCTTCCTGCCTGGGGACAGTCAGGGGACGATGCATCAGGGCTGTGTGTGTAAAAGTGAGTGGAAGGGACTTCAAAGTCCTGGGTCCTCTGTGACCTGCCCAGAGCTGGGGTGGCAGGTGACAAGGGCACAGGGCCCGGCCGAGGGTCCTGAGGATGCAGGAGCTCTGGGAATCGTCCGCTGGGCTGTGCCCTCCCTGGGTTTTGTTCTGCTCAGATCTGGACCAGATCAGAGGAACCGGCCCAAGACCCCGGCTGTGCCTGGAGGAGAACGGGGTGCAGGACCCCCCTGCACGGGGTGGAGGGGAGGGGAAGCCCCAGCCTGCCTGTCAGCCACAGAGCTAGTGAGCGAGGGGAAAAGGACAGTGTCAGGGCCTCTGCCATCTGTCGGGAACCCAGGACTCCATGCACTGAGGAAGAGAAACTTAATCTGGTTCCCCCACCCGTTCTCATCCTGACCTCCCTCCTCTCTGACCCAGACACAGGCTCACGCCGTCCTTCTAGAAAGATCCTCACCAGACACCCACTGACCCCTGTTCCTGGCCACAGCCGTGGCAGTTTTCCTACAATCTGATTGACAGGAGAGGGATGGGGCTCAGAGAAGGAAAGCAACTTGCCTGGGGACACACAGCACACAGGGAGCAGGGAAGGGAAGTCCTGTCTCCTGCTGGGGACACCTGAGACACCGGTGGTTCTCGGTTCCACAACTCAGGACATGACGTGGACCTTGGCAGCCTGAGGTTCTGGGTGACGGGGAGACAGGCCTTTGGGTGCCCAAGTCCTTCTGCCCCTGGGACGCTGGGACACAGACAAAAGTCCTCCCTCCGTCAGGAGGACGGACCCCGCCCATCGTCTTCCTTCCGAACCCCCAGAACCATAAACAGCACGTTCAGAACCCAGAGCTCCCGGGTGGCTCGCAGGCGCCCGGTGAGGTCTGTTTACCAGCAAGATGCCAGCGATGACCCCAGCTTCAGGGACAGGTGGCCCTGGCGGCAATGCCTAGGTGACAGGACACTCACAGGAGACCCTGCACGCATGGTCACCGTCACACCGCAGCACACTTCAGAGCCCACACGGCCACCACAACATTGGGGCCAGGCGCGGTGAGTCCATTGTCCAGGAAAGGAAACTGAGGCACAAGAACTGAGGTGACGGAACACCTGCTTCAGCCCCGCTGCGCGAGGCCCCGAGAGCGGAATGTGGTCCCAGCACCAGATCCTCAGCTGACCCCACAAGTGCCATGGGGAACTGAAAACGGCAGGAACCAGGGCTGTGTCCTCATGTGCTGATCCCAGAGCCTGGCGGGGATTGGTGCAGAATAGGAACCCCGGTAAACACCGTGGGTGGTGAGGGGACAGGGACAGAGTGAGCCAGGGAGCAGAGGAGTGAAGGAAAAGTGAGGCGACATGAAGGGATTCAGAATGAACCTCAGGAAACTCAACAAAATCAAATCATACGGATGGAAACTGATGACTGCGGGAAGGGTAGAGGAATGCATGGGATAAATGGTGGGTGGATGGATGGGTGGACGGGTGGACGTGTGGATGGGTGGGTGGATGGGTGGACAGATGGATGGGTGGGTGGATGGGTGGGTGGATGGATGGATGGATGGATGGGTGGATGGGTGGGTGGATGGGTGGACGGGTGGATGGGTGGATGGGTGGATGGGTGGATGGGTGGGTGGACGAGTGGACGGGTGGACGGGTGGGCGGGTGGACGGGTGGACGGGTGGGTGGATGGGTGGATGGATGGATGGGTGGACGCATGGATGGGTGGGTGAACAGGTGGATGGACGGACAGGTGGACGGGTGGACGGGTGGGTGGATGGGTGGATGGGTGGACAGGTGAACGGGCAGATGGGTGGACGGGTGGATGAGTGGATGGATGGGTGGGTGGGTGGGTGGGTAGATTGCTGGGTGGACGGGTGGACGGGTGGATGGGCGGACGGGTGGGTGGGCGGACGGGTGGACGGGTGGATGGATGGGTGGGCAGACGGGTGGGCGGACAGATGGGCGGGTGGGTGGGTGGACAGATGGGCGGGTGGGTGGGTGGGTGGGCAGATGGGCGGTTGGATGGGCGGACGGGCGGGTGGACGGGCAGATGGACGGGCGGGTGGACGGGCGGGTAGGTGGACAGGCAGGCGGACGGATGGGTGGGTGGACGGATGGGTGGGTGGGTGGGTGTGCGGGCGGATGGGCGGGCGGCTGGATGGGCGGGTGGGTGGATGGGTGGGTGGATGGGTGGATGGGTGGGTGGATGGGTGGATGGGTGGGTGGATGGGTGGATGGATGGATGGGTGGGTGGGTGGGTGGGTGGATGGGTGGATGGGTGGTTGGGTGGATGGGTGGGTGGATGGGTGAGTGGGTGGGTGGATGGGTGGATGGGTGGATGGGTGGATGGGTGGGTGGGTGGGTGGGTGGATGGATGGGTGGTTGGGTGGATGGATGGGTGGATGGATGGATGGGTGGGTGGGTGGGTGGATGGGTGGATGGGTGGTTGGGTGGATGGGTGGGTGGATGGGTGGATGGGTGGGTGGGTGAATGGATGGGTGGATGGGTTGGTGGGTGGGTGGGTGGGTGGATGGATGGGTGGGTGGGTGGGTGGATGGATGGGTTGGTGGGTGGGTGGATGGGTGGGTGGATGGATGGATGGTGGATGGGTGGGTGGGTGGATGGGTGGGTGGGTGGATGGATGGGTGGGTGGATGGATGGATGGTGGATGGGTGGGTGGGTGGATGGGTGGATGGGTGGATGATGAGTGAATGGATAAGGGATGTTGGAGGAAGATAGGAAGGAAAGCAGGCGAATGGATGGGTGGGGAATTGACACGCATAGATGGATAGATGAGTGGATGGAGGCATTAATGGATTGATTAATTAATAGCTATTAAGATAATGAATAATGCATAATGAGTAGATGTGTGTATCAGTAGATAACTAAAATCAGTGCATAGCTGAGTGGGGGAAGTGGATGAGAGTGTGCAATTGGTGGTCATGGTGGCGGTGACCAGATCGGGCCCTGGTGTGAGGGACACAGCTGCTGCTCAGCCGCATAGGACAGCCTCCCGTCCCTCAGAGCCCTGTGTGAGGCTATTTTTGTCCTGCTGTGGACCGAACGGTTTTTTGGATGCAGTTTGTTAGCGGTGGAGCGGGCAGAGCCCTTCCTTCCCCAGTGCCTCAGCTGCACAACCTCCCGTCAGACAGCCAGGATTAGATTCACGGTGGAGCTCAGGCCAGAGGGACCCTAGCACAGAAAGACAGGACGGGGCCAGGGACCCTCCTGTTCCCAGTGTCCCCAAGATGCAAGTCCCTGGGCTGAGCCAGAAATCTGCAACCTCCTCTCACTGCTGCCATTGCCTAGTGCACCCCAGGCCATGGGGACACAGGGATGGATGGCACAGACACGGGCACGGCCATCTGTGGACAGAACTGAACACCTAGCTGGAGGGAGAGAGACAAAGTCAGTTACCAGAAATACAGCGTGTCACAGAGTCGGGGACCCAAGTGCGCGTTGCTTATCTGTGTCTGTGAGATGAGTCACGAGGACTCGGTGAAACACTTCCTGGGGACTGAGGGCATCTGTGGTGCCAGCAGGACGACTGCCGGGCCGAGGTGTCATCTGAAGGCCCAGGTGGGGCTGAGGGTGACTCACAAATCCACGTGGCACCATGGCGCTGGACCTGGGCAGGCGACCTCTTCTCTTCTCCCCGATCTCTGCAGGGTACCAGGGCATCCTCCGAACATGGCGGCCATCTCTCCCGTGTCAGGGACCCTGGAAGTCCAGGGGACGCTCCAATTCAGGACACGTCCCCAGGTCAGGCAAGGGGAGGAAGCTTTGTCTTTCAATTGAGGAATGGCGGACAATGTGAGGACACAGAGGTGGCGCCTCCAGGCCTGGGTGGTGTGACAAGTAGCCAGTGTCCAGGTCTGCAGGAGGTGACCCTTGGGGGGGGTCCAGCAAGGACAGCCGCCTGGAGGCAGCTGTGCCGGGAACCTGGAGGTGCCAGAGCATGGAGCTGGTGACAAAAGTTGGGGTCCAAGGAGGCGAGCCTGGAGAGAGGCTTGGAGACCCAGGTGCGGAGCGGGGGAAGAGAGAGAGAGAGAGAGAGAGAGAGAGAGACCTTGGCCTGTCATGGCCGCCCGCCTTCCATAGCCGGCATTCGGGGAGGGCAGGGAGGCAGGGAGGAGGCTGACAAGACGCGGTGGGTTCCAGTAATCCAGATGAGGCAGTGTCCCCAGGCTTGCCAGGAATCGCGGGTGGCCGAGGTGGCCGGGAGAGGGAGGAGGACACTGGGAACGGCTCTGCCATCCCCTCCAGCCCCCAAATCCCTAGTGGGGACAGTGACGGCTCCTGAGTGCGGGGCAGGAATCGAGGTGGCCGGGCCTCACCTGTGACTCTGTCCACTCACACTGGGCTGGTGGCTCTTGGGCCAAGTCCCAGCTGGGGACCACAGGGTGACAGCAAGTGGCTTCAGACAGGAAATCCTCCTTGCAGCCTGGGCAGTGGGAGCTGAGGGACTGTCCCCAGCACCAGGGTGTGTCACAGGCCCTGGTCACACCTCGCGACCCCCCCATTGCTGACCTGCACCCTCAGTCCCTCAATCTGAGGGGCAGCTGAAGATGTGGGGTTCACGTGGGGGTCCCTGCCCCAAATGTGAGGTCACGGAGAGCACGGGAGGTCACAAAAGACTGTGTCCACCCTTCACCAGATTTCTCAGCTGCCCTCATTCTGCAACTTCTTCCCCGCCTTCCCTCCTCCGCCTCCTCCAGGCTGGCCTCCAACCCTGCCTGACCTCGGCCACTCCTGGACGGTGGGGAGGAGGATGGCAGGCGTGGACGAGACCAGCAAGGACACAGCAGGTGGCAACAGACACACGGCACTGCTGATCCTGACGGAGCCCGTACAAGACGGTGGCCCCATAATGGTGTCGCTTTCAGCGAGACGTCCGGCCGCCTTAGTCCGTGCGTCCGTGATGTTCCCGTGACGCCGAAATGTGAAATGACACGTGGTTCCGCGATGCGTGACTGACTAAACGGCCATAGCGATTCTTCTGAGTCCAAAAGGAGTTAAAGAGTTGGAAAACCCCGCTCACAAAGACCCTGTCCCGTGCCGGACATGTCCTGCGGCTTTCATACAAAGATCCTGGGAAACGGACGCGGACAACAGACATTGCCAAGGTCACCCAAACCTGCTAAAAGCGGGGCCAGGCACGGTAGGGCACGCCTGTAATCCCAGCCACTCAGAGCTCCTTGACGCGGGTTCAAAGCCAGTCCCCGCAAAGTCAGCGTGACACCCTGTGTGAAGGACAGACTAAAAGCAAACTGGACGGAGGCGCGGCTAAAGCAGCGCAGCACCTGCTGTGCAAGCGCAAAACCCTGAGTTCAAATCCCAGTCCCACAAAAAGATAAAAATGACAGAGTATTTCCTATCTGTCCCTGGGGAGAGAACACCCGCCCACCCCAGTTTCCTCATCGGGAAAATGGACACAGGACGCTCGCATCCTCGCAGACGGGTGAAGAGAAGTCAGTGGCCGGCCGAGGGCCCGTCCTGTCGCTGTGACAGGTGACCGGACGGCTAACGGCAGGTGTGACGGGGAGGTGTGGTTGGAGGACGCCATGTGTGACACCGCCAGACATGCTGGAGGCTGAGTGCACCCAGCGGGGACCCGGCGCGGGAAAGGACGCCCGTCCACACGTCCATCTGGCTGAGCCCCCAATGATGTCATTGAGTGCAGCCTCTCAAGCAAAGCCGTTCTGTCGGAGGCCTGTCACGGTCCAGAGCCGAGGTCACAGGGCCGAGTCCTCTGGGACACACGGTAATTACCAGGTGGACGCGCGCTCGGGGAGCTCTGGACCGGGCCTCGCTGAGCTGGCGGCAGGGGCAGAGATGTCACAGAGACGGGGGAGGAAGGGGTTCTGGTTAATAGCATGGCCTGGGGAAGAGGGGACAGTGGCTGTCACCGATGGCCACCTGGCAGCTGCGTGACTTAATGTTAGACCAGATTGGCACCGAGCCTGTTTCCTCATCCATAAAAGTGGATCGCAGGAACGGCCACAGGGAGCTCCCCATCACTAGCAGTCACTCTATTTTCTTCCCTTTCTTTTGGCAGTACTGGGATTTGAACTCAGGACCTTGCACTTGCCAGGCAGGTGCTCCAACACTTGAACCAGGTCCACAGCCATTTTTGCTTTCGTTTCTTCTTCAGATAGGGTCTTACACTTCTGCCAGGGAAGTCTCAGAGCGCTCATCCTGCCTCTGCCTCCCGAGCAGCTGGGATTACAGGCGTGTGTCACCACGGCTGTCCTTACTTCCGCCTCGTCGGATCTGCAGCCATGGGGGGAACACAGCCCAAAGTGCTCGGACGCTGCAGACATAGCTCCTAACCTAAGCAGAGAAACGGGGCACCCCAGAGACTCCATCCGCTCGCAGTTCTTTCTTGATCTCATATTTTATTAAACACCTGCTGGGCACCAAAACCACGGTGGAAACAGAGCCTGGAGCACAATGGGGACGGGCAATGTCCACCCCAGGGCTGGAGGCCAACAGAGAGTGGGTGAGAAAACGAAGGGGGCTGAGAACACCACAAAAGTCAGGGGAAGGGGGATGAGGCCAGGAGAGGGGTGACGAGGAAGGGGGAGGTTGGGGTCAGGGGACAGAGTTTTCACAAGTGACATGAGTGAAAACTTGAGGATGGTGACAGACTTTAACCAGAAAACCTGATAAAACTCACCATGCTGCCTAGCACATAGTAGGCCTAGGATGGATGGGTGGGTGGGTGGATGGGTGGGTGGATGGGTGGATGGGTGGATGGGTGGGTGGATGGGTGGACGGGTGGATGGGTGGACGGGTGGACGGGTGGGTGGATGGGTGGGTGGGTGGGTGGGTGGATGGGTGGGTGGGTGGGTGGGTGGACGGGTGGACGGGTGGACGGGTGGGTGGACGGGTGGGTGGGTGGGTGGGTGGATGGGTGGGTGGATGGGTGAGTGGATGGGTGGATGGGTGGATGGGTGGGTGGGTGGATGGTGGGTGGATGGGTGGATGGGTGGGTGGGTGGATGGGTGAGTGGATGGGTGGATGGGTGAGTGGATGGGTGGATGGGTGGATGGGTGGGTGGGTGGGTGGGTGGATGGGTGAGTGGATGGGTGGATGGGTGAGTGGATGGGTGGATGGGTGGATGGGTGGGTGGGTGGGTGGGTGGATGTTTTGGGGAAGCCAGGCACTGTGAGTAGAGGCTTGGGGACCTGCCTGGTGCTGTCACACACTTGCTTCTCCTGGTGACCAGACCTGGCTTCAGCATGCCATCTAACTTGGTCTCGAAGCCAGGCCTAGGGGACTCCAGTTTGCAGCGCCTTCTTCTAAGGGTGCCTTGGGCATCGCTCCACTTGGTCACCTCAGTTCATACTGGTGTCCCCAGGGTGAAATGGCTGCACCTTCTTGTGACAGAAGTTCCTCTTTTCTCCTCTTTTTTGCAGAGATTTTTCAAGTCCACGATCTGCCAATGTTTTCTTCTCCACCTTCTGGCTACTATTTTTAGGGCATCGCTTATTCATTCACTTACTCATTTAAAAGCATTTGTTGTGCACCTGCTGTTTGCAGATGAAATTTGCCTTCCTGGAGCCGAGTCTAGAGGGAGACAGGAGATGGCAGGAAGGAGGGACAGGAGGACAACCAGAGCGGGGGGCGCAGAGCGAGGCCGAGGATGTGACGACATGGTGTGCTGTGGGCAGGAGACTGGGACAATGGAGGCGGCCTCGGGTCCTGGAGGCTGAGGTGGCTTTAGGTCTGGGGGCCTGACTTCCTTTTCCCTCTCGGCCGAGGTCGTCATGTGTCCCCTGTCCCTTCAGTTGTCAGAAGCATGGTCCTCAGAGTGGTGACATTGGGTCCAGGGAAGTTTGGGCCTCTGGGTGCTGCCCATGAAGGGAAGGGATTATGGCAGATCTCACAGGGCCTGGTTAGCTCAGCAGAGGGAATCAGTGCAACCCAGCCAGCCTGACGCCCGCTCTGACTTCCTGCATCACTCGGGGTTCCTCCCGCTCAGACTCCCACAATTCCATCTCCCTTGATGCCATCTGCCTTGAGGCCCCACAAGTGACACACCCGACCTGGGACTTGAGTCTCCCAAACTGAACTACTAAACCTCTTTTCTTCATAAGCATCCAGCTTCAGGCATTTTGTTTCAGCAACAGAAAACACGCTAGGTTGGTCCTCCCTACGAGGACCAAGTCCTTCACCTGATGAAGCCAGGCCCACCCAGACACTTTCACCTTTGTTACCCACCACCAATTCACAAGGGTGACAGCCCCGCTGTCCTTGCCACTGCTATGGTTAGAGCCAGGTCACAGGTCACACCCTGCCCAAGGGGAGCAATTACACAACAGGGGCCCAGGCCAGGAGAAGGTGTTTACTGGAGGCCCTCAGGCTGTCACACAGACAGCTTCGAAGGACAGCAAGCAAGGTAAATTCTCCAGGGCAGAGCACAGTGGTGCCCGTCTGTAATCCCAGCCACAAGGGAAGCATAGGTAAGAGGACTGCAGTCCGAGGCCGACACAGGGCGAAACCATGAGACCCTACGTGAGTGCAGAAAGAGAAAATTCGAGCCTCATTGGAGACCATGGTCCAGGGACAGTTGTTGACACAAAGGACACAGATGTGACAGCCACTGTCATGAAATCAAAGGGCAGAGGATCCCAAGCAGACTACAGAACTGGAAACCAGGACCCCAGCCTCCAACCCCAGCCTCCAACCCCAGCTGGGGCCAGGCTTGCAGGACACCTGAGGGGCCGTTGTTTTCTCCGAGTGGACAGATCTTCCTGGCCTGAACAACCCCGGGTTCTTCTTTTCCTTTTCCTTGCAGCATCGGGATTAGAACCCAGGGCCAGCCGTGGACCCCAGCCCAGCCTCTGAGGTTCCCATGGACTGAATGCCATGTCCGGCTTGGCCTGGGGAAGTGACCATGTCCACGGGGGGCCTTGTCACGATTCTTGGATGTCATGGTGGGGGGCGGGGAGGCAGGAAGTGTCCCCAGGGGGACGGGGATGGGGTGGCCAGCTTCCCTGTTGTCCCCAGCAAGTCATCAGCCCCTTGCTGTCCTGGTGGGAGCTGGGCCCGGCTATCGGCCATCGTCCTCCCTCCCCACCATCCCCGTGGGCCTGGCCCCGTGCGGGGTCACCATTCTCCAGGCACGAGGTGGCCGCTGGGACTTGGAGGGTTTTCTGCGTCCATTTTTGGGTCCATTCCAGAAAACACACTTGACTTTGGGGGTCCGTGAAGCCCCCTCGCCTGTCTTTGGGGGGACACGGGAGGAACGTCTCATCACGAGTGGCCGTGTGGTCACCTCGCGGGGTCAAGGGTCACAGAGGATTCTGAGCAGGGGAGGCCTGGCTGCTAAGGACGGAGGGTCAGGGGACGAGGACGGGGGACAGTCCACCCCTGGACTGATGTCCTGACAGTCCTGCAGGTGACAAAATAAATTAATGGATTAATTAGAGAAAGTCCCGATGTGTGGCAATCATTGATATCTTAAAAAGATGGACGCTTTCCAGTTGAGTGAGAGAGGGGACAGGAGGCCAATGGCACCGACAGGCCCTGGTGACACTGATGTCACAAGTCCCTTGAAGGGGACGGTGGGTGGGCTGTGCCTTTGTCCCTCCCACACCCCAGGGTCCCCATGCATCAGGCCTGGCATCCTTGGGGGGACGCTCCCAGGACAGCCCCTGACCCCTGCCTCATCCAGTCCAGTTGGGTAGAAAAAGCGTCACGGTGTCAGGAGGGACACAGGGCCCAGGAAGCCACCACCGGCCTCTCCAGGGCCAGGCAGAGCCAGGTGGCCTTGGGGCTGCAGGAGCAGGGACGGTGGCCTGGGGGACGGGTGCTGCCCCTCGCTCCTGGACAGCGACACCTTGTGTAATTGAAAATTAATTACGAATATTTCTCCTAGATTCCGAATGGAGAGCCCTGGGTTCGAATCCAGAAGGCGACTGAGATTCCCACAGGGCCAGACCTGGGCAAAGGGACAGCAGCTACTGTCACTGTGCCCGGCTTGGGTGACCAGGTCCTTGTTGGAGGTCACAAAGTCCAGCTAAAGTCAAACGGCCCTCTGAGCCCCGATCTCCTGCGTCTCTGTCCCCGGCGGAAGCCACCAACTGCCACCTGGAAGGAGAAGAACCCCCTATGGTCCAGAGAGTGGGATGCACGGGGGCTTGGGGGTCACCTCAGCCACCGTGGGGACCTTTGTCCCCAAGAAGCAAGAGGAAAGGCCATTCTGAGAGCCTTTGACGGCTGGGCACCTGTCACTGGCCACCTGGAGAAGGGTCTGGCTCTTTCCATGACGTCCCCTGTCACCTGCACAGGGATTCCCACCAGCTGGACCAGCCGTGTCCATACAGAGCTGGACCTCAGCAGTCCTGTGGCTGATCCAGGATGGTTCTGTGACCCGTGCCTGCCTCAGAGCCGGGGTGTAAGACCTGGCTTTGCCTCCTTCTCCGTCCACCCGATGGCCGTCCTTTTGTCCTTTTTCTTTCTCCTCTACTCGTTCCCTCCCCTTCCTCTCCCTCCTCCTCCAGGACAGCTTTTACCAGAGCAGAGCCGGTGCCTCACGCCCCTAATCCCAGCCACTCAGGACGATCGCGGTTCAGAGCCAGCCCGGGAAAGCGGTTCTCCGAACCTGTCTCGAAAAACGCACCACGAGAAAGGGCTGGCGGCGCGGCTCGAGGCCCTGAGTTCAAATCCCAGCGCCGCGCACACAAAAACAACTGAACGACCTCCCGGCGACCAGCTGAGCAAAACAAGAAAGTGTGGCCAGGGGACAGCGCCAGCCGGCCAGCCTCCCGGGGACCGGGGGACAGGTGAACGAGGATTCCTCGCTCCATTTCCTGGGCCAGGGCTGTGACTGAACGAGTCGTCCCCCTGCCGCACGCACCTCCCTTCCTCCCACCAGGTGGGGGACAGACACCTCGGGGTGGTCACTGCGTGGTGACACCGGGCATTTGGCTATCAAAAACTCTCTCTCCCTCTCTCTCTCTCCTCACCCCAAAATGGCACCGTAGACCTAAGACAGTGGCTATCGGTCAATAAATCTGAAGGCCAGATTGTCCCCCATTTCGCCGTGCTGTGGGGAATTTGTCACTCACGCAGATTCGTTTGATGGCATTAAACCGAATATTTAAGCGTCAAAGTTGTGTAATGGCCTCATGGCATTCTGGGATGAATATCGTTTTGCATACATTAGCATATCTCATCAGAATTAAGGCTGCTGATATGCAAATCGGAGGCAGGTTGCGGCTGAGGTGTTTATTGTCACCGCTGCAGGCTGTTCCACTCCGACAGCTTTCCAGGCGGTGGGGACAGGGACACAGGGGGGACGGTGGGGTGGCCGGGGGACGTGGCCGGCCAATCAGAGCGCGGGAGGCAGGCGAGGCTGAGCAGCTGCTGCCCCAGAGGCTTCTGGGAGTTCTGGGTACCAGGGATGCTCGGATGCAGTGCCGGTGGCCCTGGGATGTTTGGGACATTCTGGAAGCTTCTCCGCCACCCTGGCTGTGCGCTGTGGCCTCCTCTGTCCTTGTCCCCCTGCGGCCTCCTCTGTCCTTGTCCCCCTCGCCCTTTGTTTCCAGGTCCCCTTCCTTTTTGTTTTCCCACCCCTGCCTACTCCGCTGTGCCCCGGTGTCCTGTCATCTTGTCCCCTCCCTGCCCTGCCTTGCTGGCTGGCTTCTGCCTCCTTCCCTGGGTCCCCTTTCCTCCTCGTCCATCACCACCCAAGGGACAGGGGTGGTGTCACTGCAGCAGCAAGCAGTGACCAGCCCCATGGTGCTGGTCAGCAACCTGTCCCTCCGTCTGAAATCCCTGGCATTTCATCTGCTCGAAGGGCCACCAGGGTCACTTTCCCCTGGAGGACAGAGTGACCCTGAAAGCCACTTCCAAGTGGCCCTGGGTCCAGAGGGAGGGGAGGGGACGGACCCCACGTGTGCCGTGTGCCCAGCAGGCCAGTGATGACTCCCGCCTCTTCCAGGAAGCCCTCAGCGAGGAGGAGGACGAGGGGGATTTGGGAGCCACCGGGGACAAGCATCGGCCACCGGCCTCCTCCAGGACTCAGTTTCCCCATCCCGCCCTGTGATCCTCCGCACAGCGCTGGCTGAGCAGGTGACACAGGATTTCACGCAGTCAGTCTTTAGCCAGCACCGGCTGTATACGAGACCCCGAGTGGCCATGAGCAGGACCTCCCCGTCCCTCTCCCTCCAGCCCAAGCAAAGGAGGGAAGATGGCGTGAGCCCCGCCCCCCTCTACCACTCTCTTTGGGCCTGGTGTCCACCATGTCTCACCCCAATGTCCCCTCCGGACATTCCTGCCGCATCCAGCATCTCCCCAGAGCTGGACAGCACTTGGGCACCGTGAGCAATTAAATCAGAATTAATTGACTTCCAGACGGACACCCGCCACTCGGGCTGGAGGGAGCGGCTGTTGTGCTGAGCTGGCGATCTGAGCACAAGTCCATCGACTGACTAACTGACCGATTGACCGAGCGGGGATGCTCCCTCTCCTCCCACCCCGCGACCCCAGCATCTCTTGGGGACCCCAGCTTCCGCACCAGGGCGGAACTTTCCCAAGATCTTGGACTTTGTAACTTTAAACCGTCCAGCTTGGGGATGTTTTTCAAAGTGATTTCATTTTTTAAAAAAATCTTTATTTTTTCCCAGTCACAAAAGAGACCCGTTTTCTATTGATTTAAAAAAAAAAAAAAACCCAGTGTGGAAAATATGCATGCCTTAGAAAATCCTGTAAAATCTTTTTGTTTGCATATATTTTAGCTCTGGGGAAAGGGGACACCTGACCGTCCCCGTGTGACCGTGGGTCCTGGGTGCCACCATGGCGCCGGCCTGGCTTCCTGTCTGCTGTGGATGACGCACCAGGTTTCCTTTGGGAAAAACCAAGCAGGTTGATGGAGAAGAAAAATGGCAGACACGGATCTGTGAGCAAGCTGGGGGGGCGGGATATGAACTCAAGACCTTGCATTTGCAAAGCAGGCGTCCACCCCTTGAGCCGCTCCTCCGTCCATGTTGCTCTGCTTATTTTGGAGATGGGGTCTCTAGAGCTACTGGCCCAGCCTGGCCTCGAACCTCGGTCCTCCCGGCCTCAGCCTCCCCGGTGGCTGGGATTACAGGCGTGAGCACCACACGCAGGTTGTTGAAGCGTCAAAACCCGGAGGAACAGGCAGAAAAACACCCAGTGTGGACGTCCTCCATTTATTTCCTCTTGGCCAGAGAATCCCCTGCAGGAGCCACCGGGGGCCAGGGACGGCCGGGGACGGCTGGGGACGCAGCCCGCTCAGTCTGGGGGGTGTTGAGCAGGACAGGGGGAGGGGGTCCCCTGAGGACGCCAGGCGGTGGCCGGTGTCACGTGGCAGGAAGCGGGGCTGGCAGGTGAGTGTTTGTGCAAGGGCCGCAGGGGACACCGGGTTTCCAGGCCTGGAAACCTGAGCCCGTCCTGCCGGGGACGTCACTCGGGGTCACCAAATCCAGACTAAATAGTCTGGCAGCTCTGCCTGTCTGAGAACGACGGGGGTGGGGGGGGACGCGGAGGACGCAGGCCCAACACAGAAGCCTCTTCTGTCCATGGCTGCCACACGGCCACCGGGTGAGCCACCACGGGGCCGTTTCTTAATGGGGGACCAAGTCCCCCACCTCCAGCCCCGTCCCCTCCCTGCACGGGCCTGGGCTGCGTACCTCGGAGACCTGGAGGCACAGCCGCTGCTGTGCGACCCCGCACCGGTTAACGAGCCTCTCTGGGCCTCGTCAGCCCTCAGGGTTGAGCCTGTGTCGACTGCGGCTTGGGTCACGCTGGCACAGCCCGGGACGAGGGACCCCTTGGTCCCCGGGATTCAGATGGGCCAGGGCCTGGGTCCCTGCATGAGAGACGGCACAGCGCGGTCCTGGGCGAGTGTCGATCAACGGCTGAACGGAAGCCAAACTTGACACAGCCACGCGGTGGAATAGTATGCAGCCTTGAAAAGGGAAGCAACCGTGACACCTACAGTGTGGAAGAGGCTCCAGGCCACCCTGAGAGTGGGGTAAGCCGGTCCCCAAAGGGTGAAGAGTGTGTGACCCCCACCCCGCACCCTGGGGTGACCAGACTCGCAGAGACGGGGTGGGAATGGGCTGGGCGCCATTGTGGATGGGGACCGAGGCCTCTTCTGCAAGAATCGTGCCTGGATGGTGTGAGGACTTCGAGCCGTGTCCGGTGACAATGGCGGATTTTCTGTGACATCGGTTTTTACCACAATATAATGCCACCATGGGAGGGCAGAGGCCGAGCCTCCCCTCTGCTGCCTCCCCAGGCAGCAGCCATGTCCATCCCTCTCGCCCTCACCTTCCTCTGCTGACCCGGAGGGGAGGACGGGGTCCTCATCTGTCCCCACCGTCATACTTCGGGGCCGGCCCCGGCCACCGCACACCTTGGGACAGAAAAGCAGGGGTGGGGGGGACTCGGCTGCCCGACTGGCCCAGGGCTGGACAAGCTGGATTTTTCGGGGTCCCCTTTGGGTGGGGGGACAGACACACTGCAGTCCCGTCCTCGCCGAGCACAGCTGGGAGCAGGTGACAGCTGGGCGCCGTCCCCTTTCCCGGCTTTCGCCAAGTGCGGGGGACGCTGGCCGGGTCCCTCTCCTGCTGGACCTTGGTCCTCGCTCCTTCCGACTCAGGAGCCCCAGGGGACACTGACCAGGACCCCACTCCAGAGCTGGGGACACTGAGGCCTGGGCGTCACCGGCACCGATGAGGGTGGGGGTCCAAGGAGGACGAAGAGGGTCCAGGGACAGGAGAGAGGCCCAGGACCTGACCTCGCAGGGCCCGGCGCCAGGCCCGAGGCTGAGTCGCTTTACAAACACAGGAGGTTTGGACTGTGTGCTAAACCAGGTTGGCGCTATGCGGGGGGACAGTGAGGCCAGGGCGGGGGACCATCGTGGGATCTTGGCGCCATGGCTGCTTCCTTTCTCTCCCTGGCTCCTGGCCGCAGTGAGGTGTCCAGGCCTCGGCCGTGACCTCTGCCTCGGTTGTACCCCGAAAGACCAGCAAACCTTTCCTCGCTCCGTGCCGGTGACCACAGGCGTTTTGTCACAGTGAGGGGACAACACGGAGCCTGAAGGTCCAACCACGCCGTGTCTGCAGAGCGGCCGCGAGTCTCGTGAGGAGTGGCAGGAGCCGGCCTGTCTGTCTGTCTGTCTCCTCTCCGTAGGAAGCCTGGAGTTCATTCGTGACCCAATGACCTTATCTGACCCCAGTGGCCTCCCGCGGGCCCCAGTGGGGGTGACATTCCACCCGCCAGCCCCCGGGACACACAGCGCCCCACCCAGTCCCTCCCTGTCCCCCCATCCGACAGTCAGGCTGAATCCTGGTCGGGGGGTGCGGTGGGCCGTACCAAAGCAGGGAAATCGCAGGACGGCGAGTGTGGCCTAAAACTGGCCTCTGCCTCCCGCGGCTGGGATTACGGGCGTGAGCCACCACACCCGCCTTTCATCTCCATCTTAAAGATGGGTTTGAAGCACAGCTAACACGGCTTTCTGGCTACAAATCGGCAGAGCTGGGATTAGAACTCAGGTCCTAAACTCGTCTCAACTTCCGTGTCCAGGTCGAGTTACTCGCGGGTGATTCTAGGCCAGGGAGCCCAGGGTCGAGCTGGAAAGCGGCACGGCGGCCTCCGTCCAGTCACACAGGCCATGGCAGGAGCACCGCAGAGTTGACTGTCGGTCTGGGATGGACAGCCGTGGGTTCAGATCCCACCTCTGACCACTTCCTGGCCGGGCGACCTCGGACAAGGCACTGAGACCCTGAGCCTCAGTTTACCCATCTCTGAGGTGAAACCAGCACCGATGTGGCCTTTTCAGCAAAGAGTGGGCACAGCCAGCTGAGGAAGAGGACGGGTGCCCTGGGTCCCTTGGTCACTGACGTGCCCGCTGCTGGACTTCCTGACCAGGAAAGTGAAAAGGAGGCATCTGACACCTGTGGGGTCACCAGGTTCAATCCCAGTCCCCACTCCTGGTCACTCCCCAGGACGTGGTCAGGGTCATCCCTCCAGCTCTCTGTTCTCTCCTGTCAGGAATACCTTCCTGCATTTAGCCGTCTGACGAACTCCTATTCATACTGCAAAACCTAGACAGCATGACCCGCCAGCACCACCCCTGTTCCTACGATGCCGGATGGTTTCCCGGCGTGCCGGGCGGCCGACCCCACCCCAGCTGCTCCACGCTCGGTGAGACGGAGGAGAGCGGCAGGCGGAGACGTGCGCAGAAAGACACGTCCGTGCAGACGTCGTGGGTTCAAATCCTGAACTCAAATCTGGACATTTGTCACCCCCTCTGTAACACAAGAGCAATGACACAGTGGCTGGCCACCCCAAGGGACAGAGTTTTCTCCTCCCGGGGGGTCTTTCCTCGTGGGCCTCCTTCCCAGCCCCTCTCCCAGCACGGGGGGGTCAGCGAGGCCGGGGGTCAGGGAAAAGCTGGGTTCAGGCTTTCTGGGGAGGTCACTGGCCAGCATGGGGTCGGCATCCTGGTGACAACAGTGTCTCCCAGTCCTCACACACCCTGGGGCCTTCCATTCGCGGTGTCCTCGCCGCCCTGAGGGGACCCGGGACAGACGAGGACGCCGAGGCTCAGAGAAAGATGGTGTCTGCCGAGGTGGCTGTCCAGGGCTCCGTGTCCCCGTCCCCCGTTCTCTGGTCACCCTGACTCTCCCGGCCCTGTGACAACAAAAGCCACTCCAGGTGTGGCAGCGGGACAGAGCCTCGGGCTGACAATGAATCTTTTCAATCCCACCAGGTGCCGCGGTGCACGCCTGTAATCCCAGCTACCTGGGAGGCTGAGATGGGGAGGATCGGGGTTCGAGACCAGGCTTGGGCAAATACTTGCCGAGACCCCATCTCCAAAATGACCAGAGCCAAGTGGACAGAGGTGGGGCTCAAGCGGTAGAGCGCCTGCTTTGCAAGAGCAAGGTCCTGAGTTCAAATCCTGGTCCCACCCAAATGTTAATAATAAAAATATCCTCCCTGGGCTCAGGAGGAAGGTGACGGGGGGCAGCTCGAGGGACGAGTAGGACGTCAGCACCTGCATGTGGACACAGTCTGCATATATTGAGCGCCTACTGTTTACCAGGTGGACAGGAGGGCGGGAAGGTCCGGGCAGCCACAGCAAAGGCCTGAGGCCAGCACCGGGGAAGCGGCAGAGGTGGCAGGAGGGACACAATGGTGGGAGGGGGTTCTGGAACCTTCTGGAGCTTGGGCCGTGGCGGGGGCGTCACACGGCTCCCTGTCCCGGCAGCGAGGTGACCGCAAGGCTGGGAATTGTCCATGTTCTCAGCCGGGGACGGGAGGCCCTGCAGGCTGAGGAGGCCACTGACAGCCCTCGTGTGACAGGGAGCGGGCACCTGGGGGGGGACACCTGCAGGGACCCTGCTGCCCTGAGAGCCCGGCCGGCTGGACCTCCAGGCACCGAGGGGACCCGCCTGTCCTGTCCCCTCGCCCGGGGACGGACACTGGTGTGGCAGCCGCTGTGTCCCCGCAGGAGGTGGGTGTGACATGGCAGAGGAGCCGTGTCACACGGAGGTCGGGGACGCCACCAAATCCAACCTCCTGGTGCCAGGCACCCAGGGGGACATCTGTGACGACCCCAAGCCTGTGTCCTCGGGAGGTGGCCCCTGAGCACTGGACGGTCCTGTCACCTGCGGGGCCGTGTCCAGCCGCCGTGTGCCATCTGTAAGCGCGTGTGGCTCCTCCTTCCTCCCGTCTCTCTTTCCGGCCATTTCACCCCAAAATGGTCCTGGCCTGTGGCCTCTGCTGGGGTGACCACTGGCGTCCTCAGAGGCCAGGCAGCCAGCCCAGATCCTGCCTTGTCCTGTCCTGGCCTCACCACCACCCTCCAAAATTGAGACTTCCACGTTGAAAGCCGGTGTCCCCTCTGGCCGCTCCGTGGCCTCAGACAAGTGACCTTTCCTCTCCGTGCCCGTTTCCTCATCGGCCGGTCGGGATTATGGCGGTGCCTGCCCGGCCGGGTTCTTATCAGCAGGAGAAAAAGAGGCAACGTGAGCGCGGAAACACGGGAGGGACCCTGTGGACACTGGGTCAGGACTTGCCGTGTTGGATGTCATTGTCACTTGGTCTGGACGCTAGCATCTGGGACACAGAGCTCAATCTAAGAGCAAAGAGCGGAAGTCGTCTGCAACAGCTGTGTCAGCTCAGGGCAGTCGGGGACACCACCATGCCACCCAAATCCCGGTCCTGGACTCGTGCTGGACAGAGCTAAGTCCACAGCCCCTTCAACACTGGACTTGGTCACAGATCCGCTTTGGCCAAGCGGAATGTGAGTGACTTCTGTGGCCCGGTAGCCCTGCCATGCACCGGGCCCATGCGGTGACACCCACAGGACACCTGTGCCACCAAGCCCAGCCAGCCACAGTGGACACCAGAGCCGAACTGACCTCCCCACAGAGCCCGGACCAGACAGCTAATGGCAGCTGCTGAAGACGGTGAAACCCCAGGGCCCACTTGTTACACAGCGCGGTCACCGTCCCCGCTCGCTGACTGATACACGGCCAAACCTTGTCATCCCAGGCGGCGATGACGTCTGCCACCTGCTTGGTACAGCGCCGGGCAAGGAACAGCGTGCGTTGCACGAGGACGCGCCCAGCCGGTCAGCTGGGGTCCCAGAAGCCTGTGGTCACCTAGTGCCATTGTCCCTGTCTCAGCTGGCGTGAGCGTGCGCACGGTGACCAGGCACGGCGCGCTGGGCAGAAAGCAACCCCGTCAGGAGGCAACGACCCCAACCGGGACTGTTACGATTTATTGTTACCATTGTTACGTCACCGTCACCGTCACTGTCCCTCAGCTGCCACCAGGGTGTCCCCTGCTCCCTGGAGGTCCAGGGTCCTCTGTGATCCCTTCGCCCTGCCCAGTGGGTCCCCAGCCCCACCACTGCCCTTGAAGGCAGCGAGAAGCGAGTGAGCGAGAGAGAGAGAGAGAGACCGAGAGAGAAAGAGCGAGAGAGAGAGAGAGGAGAGAGCAAGAGAGAGAGCGAGAGACAGCAAGAGACAGCGAGAGAAAGTGAGAGAGAGAGCGAGAGAGGAGAGAGCAAGAGAGAGCGAGCGAGAGAGAGAGAGAGAGAGAGCAAGAGAGAGCGAGAGAGAGAGAGAGAGACAGCGAGAGCGAGAGAGAGTGAGAGAGAGAGTGAGAGAGAGAGCGGGAGAGAGTGAGAGCGGGAGAGAGAGAGAGGTGTGAAATTCGCTCCTGGTCCCGGCAGGCCCCTTACAAAGCGAATCAGTTATCAGCTAGTTAGGCCGCGGTCCCCGAGGTGTGGCGCGATTCCAGATCCAGATCGGGCCATGCATTATTCAGTGCGAATGCCGAAAAAAATGAGCAGTGCGTCCAAGCCGGAACAGCAAAAGCAGTAAGGGAATAATTAGCGAGCTGTCACTTGTCCCTGTCACTGTCCCCTCCCCGAACACATGAGGGAAAAATGAAAAAAAAAATTTTTTTTAAAAGAAGAAGAAGAAAGAGGCAGGGACCAGTCACTCGCCTCTCAAGGAACTCCAGGTTAAAAAGTGACACCGCAGAAGCCGGGCCTCACAAAGCCATGGCCTGGGGACACCCCGCTATTTTTGTCACAGCCTCCTTACTTTTCTGCCTGGCGGTTTCGCCAGCCGGTGAAGCCATTCGGATTTTCTGCACGTTTCCACACGGCTGGGGAATTAATTTCTCCCTTCCGAGGGGGCGGTGGTGGGGACCCGGGGACGGGGAGGGAGGGGACAGCCAGCCTCGTCCTTGGCGGGAGGGGCAGCAGAGGTTGGAGGTGACCTTCCAGGAGAAAAGCGGGAGGAGGTTGACAGGAGCCAGGCCGGCTCGTTTGGGGACAGCGACTCGGTTATTCATGAGTCACACGCAGAAGCCGCCGTGTGGCGCGTGAGCGTCTCGGAAAGCTATTTTTATTTATCTATTAATGTCTTGTTAGGTTTTTTTTTCTTGTAGGTACTTTGTCGCTCAGGGTGTGGGAGGTACCAAGCCAGGCAAAAGACGCTCAGAGGGTTGGGGACATCTTTGGTGTGACTAGGGCCTCTACTGTCCCCTGACTCCTCAGCCGGCCACTTTGCATGGGACAGCGGCTTCCCCGAGGGGCAGAAGGGGACACAGGGCTGGAGGACACCGAGGGACCTTGCAGGCGCAAGGTTGCCTTGTGTGACTCCAGGGGGACAGCAAGTCACCTTCCCTCCAAAAATACCTCGGCTTCCTCAGTGCTTGACCAAGTCACCCCAGACGGAGGGAGGACTTTGTCCTGTGGATGGTGACACAAAACCACGAACCCAGCCTCAGGTCCACGGCCAGGCCACTGTCCCCATTGCTTCACCCTGTGCAGTGGGCAAGGCAGACTGCTGGAGGACCCTGTCCCCTACGTCCAGGGTCCCCACGCCTTGTGGGTCGAGCCACAGTGACCAGCGTGACTCTGCCTTGGAGGGAGGCAGGGTGAGGTCCCATGGGTCAGCAGCTGGGTGGTGACCGCAGGCAAGTTTGTCCCTAGCTGGGGACACGGTTTCACTTCTAAGAAGTAGAAAAGCCAAGGGTGACAGCAGCACCCCAAACACGGCTCCGTGCAAGGTGCACGCCAGACCCACCCTCAGCAGGAATGGCCCTAGTCCCCGGTGGTCACCTGCCCAGGCTGCTGGCCACCTGCCCTTGGGGACCGACCTCAGGAGCGAGCCCTGTCAGCCCTGGGCAAACCTCACCCCGCTATTGTCACCTTTGCTCTGTGTTTGGAAACACACGGCCGACTTAGCCTTACCCAGTTCTGGGGTCGGGTGGGGAGACCCAGCCACCTCCCTTGTCCCCAGCGGCCAGCCCAGAGGTCAACACATGGAAAGGAAATGATTTGCTGTGCGTCCCTGGGTAAATCTGCTCCCTCTCTGGGCCTGATGCCCAGCAGTCAGCCCAAGCTTAGGCTTTCAGGGGACCGGGCTCTGACGGGGGTGGCAGGTGGGGTCCAGGTTGGGGACACCACCCTATCTGCCCCTCCCTTCCTCTGAGACCGTGGGACAACGCAGGGGACAGGCTGACACAGGAGAGTCAATTGGCAATTGCTCCTTCGTGTCCCTCTGTGGAGGATGACACTTGCTACCAGCAAAGTCAGGTTTTCTGGGTTCCAGTCCTGGTTCTGCCCCGTTCTAACTGGGTGCGTGTGGACGGTCGGGTGGCCCCGAGACCCTCGGCTTCCTCATCTGTGCAACGGGGTGAATGAAGCACACCTATGTCACATGGATGTCCCGAGTCACAGGTGACCTAGAGACAAAGGGACGACTGTCCCCAGCCACCACTCGTGATTTCTGTCCCCCACCAGGTGCCAGGGCCTCGGCTGGGCCCCGAGGATGTAACTGAACAGAAATTCAGAAAAAGAGGCAGAGGTGACTCTGCGCTCAGGGACACCCCCGTTTATCCCACAGGTGACGTCGGTGTCACCTTCCTATTACTATGACAAATACCTGAGGTGACCAGCTTGGAGGTTCTGGTCCAGGCTTTGGTGGACACATTGCTTTTAGGACTCATGGTGGGAGGAGGAGTTGGGGCAGAACCTCTCCCTTCATGGCCGGGATGGAGAGATAGACGGACACTGTCTCGGGGACCTCTGGCAGGGGACGTCACCAACACGTTGTGGCTTTCCCATCTGGCGAGCAGGGACAGTGATAACGTCAGGAACTCCATGGCCAGTGCAGACACGGTCCTTTCTTCTTTGCTCTCTCTGCCCTGAGGCCTTGTGTCTCACTGGGGTCACCAGACACACGCGTCATTCTTGTCACAGCCAGTGCTCTGGGGATTCCAGGGGTCCAGAAGCTGGGGAAAACAGGCCATGTCCACGTCCTGCAGAGACGACACCCTCATTTGGTCACTGTGGTGCTGGGTTTTATGGACACTGGTGAGAGTGCTCTCTCTCTCTCTCTCTCTCTCCCCCCCCTTCATCCCAAGCACCAGGTAGCACACAGACACCATGTCACCTTTGGGGTGACATGAGGCTCACAAGGTGGACTCAGCCGGGCACATGTCCCCACTCTCTCGAGGGGACAGCTTCCTCGTCCTCCTGTTCCCAGTTCACCAGCAGGAGCCATGGGGTCACTACTGACATTGAGCATGGTCCCATGGCAGGTGGCACGGTGTCCCCTCTGGGCAGCAGAACTGGACACCTGGGTGCACACAGTCCTCCTTTCCTCCCCAGCGTGTGTCTGAGATGGGCACATCCCAGGTGGCTGACCTGCAGGCAGAGGACACTGCCCTGCAGAGGCACCGGAGCCCACCATGACCTTGGTGACAATAAACCAACATGGACTTGGCCAGGTCTCCAAGGCCGGGGAGGTGACTTTCGTTACTGCAGCAGAACCCGGCCGGTGCTGTGTCCTGTACCAACGTGGAATCCCACTGACCAACTCTCTGTCCTCCCCTGCAAGCCCCAAGACAAGAGGGTTCCCTCTTCCTGGGACCAGCAGGACATTTTCTGTGACAATGTGGTGGGGACACTGTCCCCTTTCTCCTTAGGGACAGAGCGTCCTGACCGATGGATGGATGGGAGGCACCTGCTTCTACCAGAAAGGCCAATGACCCAGAAGGAGCCTATTAGCATAGCCCCTCCCTCTGGCCACAGCGATTGGTTCAAAAGTGGACACGGGAACTGAACTGTCCAATCCGAGTTGATCTCAGGGCTTTGGGGGCGGTGCCTAGATTAAGCTCCTCCCTTTCCTGGGAACTGGTGGCCATGATGTCTGCACAGAGCCCAGGGAGTCATGAAAGCATGAGCCCAGCGTGGAGGTGACACCGGGAGGCCACAAGAGAGACAATGACCTGTCCCCCAGGACGGACACCCTCAGCTGCACCTTCCCCACGACCGGAGTCCAGACCCTCCATTTTTAAGCTAACTTGGGACACGTTTCCAGTTCCTGGTGACATAAATGGCACAGCGATTATGAATCTGGGGACGGGAACACCTGTCAGCATTCCGGCCTCTCTGTGTCCCCGAGCTGGGGACCCCAGACACGGAGCTTATCCCGTCCAAGACTCAGATGGGAAGGGATGTCCACGCAGAACACCTCTGGATCCTGCGCTGGATGCGAGCAAGAGAGATGGAGATGGGGAGAGCGAGCGAGAGAGAGGGAGGGAGGGAGGAAGGGAGAGAGATGCTCCTTTTAGCGCTGGCTGCTGGCAGCACAAAACATGCAAATTTATTCAGAGCAGTCGTGCATGGCACGAGCAGATATAAGCAAAGCGGGAGGAAAATTTTGCTCCAATAGGCGCTCCTGGAGATGTCAGCGCAGCCCTCGTTATCCCTCTTTACGCACTCCAATTGGTCCCCAAGCCCTGGTGACAAACTCGTCTCTTGAACCCATGCCTTCTGGCCAGCCCCACTGTCCCGTCCCTTGCTGTCCCCTGGCCCCCACCCTGGCTGGGCTCCTCCACGTGCCCATCCCACCCGGCCCTTCCAAGGGCCTCCTGCAGTCCCCAAGAAAAAATGCCAGCTCTGCAGCCCCTATCCACGTCTCTGAGGCCACTTCCACAGCTGCGTCCCCTTCCCTCAGCCCCACGGGTCCCGCACTCCAGCTCCCACCAACCCCCCACTGAATTCCTCGTGAGCAACTGAAGGCTGCAGACTCGGTGTGGGCTGCTCTCTGTTCAGCATCCCAGCCCTTCAGGCACCATAAGAAGGTGTTTCCCTTAAACGATGCTCAGAAGTCACTTCTCTGACACAGCCTCAGCTTGGCTTAATCACTCTTTCATCCTTTGTCCCTACAATTAAGGTGACAGTCATAGAAGTAGAGAAAGACAGGGAGGAGGTCCCAAGTGCTTGCATGACTGCTGGGCTAAGCAGAGTATATGGTTCGCTCATCAAACACCACCCCACTGTATTCTTAGTACCCCATTTACTGGTGAACACAGGGGCGTGGCAAGGTCCAGGGCTAGAAGGAAGTGGTGACCAGGAGCCCAGGCTCTGACTGATTCAACCTGTGCATTCCCTGGTCAGTGATTGACAGGTTACTGACAACCCCCATAGACCGCCAATGACTTCAGATTCACAGTGACCCAGAGATGCCTGTCTCTCCTTCCCTGAGTCATGAGCCAGGTGGGGCCATGTCGGTTCTTGGTCATCAATTAAATCCCTAGTGCTCAGTCCCAAGGTCCATATTGGTGTGTGTTGCATGGATGGGTGGATGGGAGGGTGGATGGGTGGGTGGATGGATGGGTGGATGGATGGGTGGGTGGATGGATGGGTGGATGGGTGGATGGGTGGATGGATGGATGGATGGATGGGTGGGTGGATGGATGGATGGGTGGATGGGTGGGTGGATGGGTGGGTGGATGGGTGGATGGATCGGTGGGTGGATGGATGGGTGGGTGGATGGATGGGTGGATGGATGGGTGGGTGGATGGATGGGTGGATGGGTGGATGGGTGGATGGATGGATGGGTGGGTGGATGGATGGATGGGTGGATGGGTGGGTGGATGGATGGGTGGGTGGATGGGTGGATGGATGGATGGATGGGTGGATGGATGGGTGGATGGATGGATGGGTGGGTGGATGGATGGATGGGTGGATGGGTGGATGGATGGATGGGTGGGTGGATGGATGGATGGATGGGTGGATGGGTGGATGGATGGATGGGTGGGTGGATGGGTGGATGGATGGATGGATGGGTGGATGGATGGGTGGATGGATGGATGGGTGGGTGGATGGATGGATGGGTGGATGGGTGGGTGGATGGGTGGATGGATGGATGGGTGGGTGGATGGATGGATGGGTGGATGGATGAGTGGATGGATGGATGGATGGGTGGATGGATGGGTGGATGGGTGGGTGGATGGGTGGATGGATGGATGGGTGGATGGGTGGACGGGTGGGTGGACGGGTGGGTGGATGGGTGGGTGGGTGGGTGGGAGAAAGGGTGGACGGGTGTGTGGGTGGGTGGGTGGGTGGACGGGTGGGTGGATGGGTGGGTGGGTGGGTGCGTGGGTGGGTGGGTGGGTGGTTGGGTGGATGGATGGATGGATGGGTGGATGGATGGACAGGTGGATAGACGGATGGATTGGAGAGGGAATTATGGCGATGTGTGGTTGGAAGTGTACAGGGACAGTGGACAGGAAGCCCACACCCACATCTCCCACAGTCGATTCTCATACTCGCTTGGATCCCATCAGCCAGCAGTTCTGGGAATGAGGCCAGGAACGCAGGTCCCCTGTGTCCCTGCCATCTCCGTGTCCTCCACCACCAAACAGTTCACTCACAGGAGCGCCCGGCACCGATCCTCAGGCAAGGCTGTCAACTGTCACTCTCGGCGGGGGGCCAGCCTGGTACCCTGTGCATCAGCACACGTGGCAGACACTGAGCTCCCTGCAGGTGACATGAAACCCAGAGCCTGGAGATGCTGCCGTGAAGGGGACACCCGGGCCACCACCGTGCACAGTCGCAGCCATCCCACCTCCGCTGTCTGCTTCCTAAATAAACCCCGAGACAGAGCCATGCAGGGTTATAAATCAGCCGGAAATCAAATGCTAACATGTAAATAAATTGCAAATCAGCTGAGAAATTGGTTTCATCTTGAGACGATAAAACGCCTTTCTCCCGAGCTGATTTTGCAAGGCATCTCTTAAGAACGGTAATATTTCTGCGTGGTAATGATAAACATTAGTGAGTTGCCTTAGAAATGAAAAAACAGACAGCCTCTGGGGATCGGAGCAACATATGCACTTCAAATTTGAAAATCCAATTTAACTGTCCATTATAAGGGAAATAAAAAGGTAAGGGGAGGATAATTTTGCAGTTACACCGCATTTGACTAAATCTGATTCCGCGATGACAGGCGCACTTTAAAGCTACAAGTTTGAATGCAAGGAGACAGGAAATCATTTATTTATGGCCGCGATCTCGCCTCCGAGTCACAAGTCGGGGACCTGCCGATCACACGGGGCGGGGCGGGAACGCCGCGTGTATGCTTGTCACAGCCCGCGTGCAAAAACGCGCCTCGCCGCTCCGCGCTCCGAGCGGGGAGAGATCAGTAAAAGAGAGAGAGGAGACAAAAGAGAGAGTCCTTGTCAAATGGACCCAAACGGGCGTGGTGGCGGCAAGGGCGCCGTCTGCGATCAGAAGTTTCCAAGTCCTTTGCGTCCCATGTGGAAGGACCCGCGGCAGGACACGCGGGAGTCCGTGCAGTTTACTGGAAGTCCGGGAAGGGGACACGGCGGGACCAGGTGGCAGCAGAGAGAGCAAGGGGAGAACCCGGTAATTCCCAATCAATGATCAATGATGGGGGGGGACCCAGGGGCCCCTGGGCCAGGGGAGGGTGGCTGAGTTGTCCCCAGCCAGGGCGAGAAATGAAAAGAAGGCTCGGCGCGAGAGGAACGTCCCATCTGGCGTGCATGTCTTCCAAGTGTCCCCAACTTTCCCTCATTGTCACCTGCCGCCGTGTGACCTTCCGCTGAGAGTTCAACGGTGGAGGGAGACGCGAGGCATTTGGGAAACACCTGAGGCGTCAACGTGGTGCTGGACACCGGTGCGCCCACAGGTGACCGGTGACCGGTGACCGGTGACAGCCGGCTCTGCAGTTTGCACCGCTGAACTTGAGCTCGGAGGCCAGTCGGATTCCCTCCTCCGAGCGAGTGAGCGAGCGTCGACCGTGTCCTCTCCACTCTGGGGACAGCCCCTCTCCGTGATGTCCTTCCCTCCGCCTTTGCCTTGGCCACCACCCACCACCGCCACGCTGGCACCTGTGGGAGGGACGAGCCCTGTACTGCAGTGACCGCCTGTCGTCACAGAAGCCAGTGTCACCGATCGGCCTGATGCCAAACAAACGCCCAGAGCCAGCGCCACACCAATGTTCCTTCCCGTTCCTGGGGTCCCTGAAGTGTCAAGGGGCCACAAACTGGCCAGGTGAGTCCAACCGTGAATTCAAGCCGCCCAAGGTGACAAAACCAATGAGTGCCAGAGTCCAGACTTTGCCGTCCGTCCAGCCGAATCCGGCCGTTTGCTTTCCCTGTCCTACATTAATTGAGCACCTAGGGTACACCAGCGGCTGCTCCAGGCAGGCGACAGACGCTGTCCCACCTTTGTGGACAGACATGGACAACTTTTTTGAAGAAAGAAAATTTTGCTATGTGACAGTGACAGTTGGTGCCTCTGGCCCGGGGTCTGTCCCATCGTCCGTAAATCTGGGTTTTTTTTATTAATATTGTTGAAAATAATCCTTTGAACAATCACGGTTTCTGAAACGGCCAGATTTTCGGTGGTTTTGAACTGGTCACTCTAGGATGCTAAGAAGAAAATCAAAAGGGAGTCAAAAAGAAACGGACTCAGCTAGGACAGGCGAGGGACAGGAAGGGACCTCTGGGGAGGTGGCCATGCAGGGTGGACCTGGGTGACAAGAAGACAGGACCCTGAGGTGACTTGGGAGGAAGGGCCAGTCCAGGAGGGGACATAGCAAGTGCAAAGGCCCTGAGGTCAGAGTGGACGTGGCTTATCCAGAAAATGGAATTTGCCCAGTGCCCGAGCCGACGCCGCTGGGGACCCGTGACAAGCCGAACGACAGCGGCGTTCACCCGGCCGCCACGCTGAGCCAAAACGCAGCCGTAATGACCGAAACACGCGGAGTCACTTTCAAGGTGGCTCCCGTCACCCAAGCAGGGCTCTCCCTGCCACCCACGGGTGGACACTCGAGTGACCGCAGAATGTGTGTGGGCCACCAGAAGTGACAGCGTCCCTCCAAGCGACGTTAAGCAGAAACACAGGGGACGCAATCAGAATCACAGAAACCTGAAATCACGATTAGTCAGATTACTTCCAGCAGCATTCATCACACCAAGATCTGAAAGGCGGACGGGGTGGGGGGCAGAGACTTCAACAGCAGCCACTGTCACCGTGACAGATTCAAACCCCAGAAACGGAGGCTGACGGAGGACAGAAAAGGCACAGATCCCCCCGCCCGACCCAAACGCCTGCACAGTGCGTCCTCGTCCTTCCTCCTGTCGCCCCCCACACCCTGGGTGACGCTTTCAAAGGAGAGATGCGTCCCTACAAACACACGTGCCGTTGTTGGGGACACCTGGCAGCCCCCAGCCACGAAGCCACCACGCCGACCCTAAAAGAACAGAACCGGGGGTGGGGGGGCCTGCTTGGGATTTCAGCTGCGTTCGGTCCCCGCCTGTCACCCGGGGAGTTTACGCGGATCCGATCGAATCGCACACACCAGGCCGAGCCGTGCGGGTGTCGGGTGAAATCATTTGTCAGCGAGCGTGGTGTGAATTCGTAAATATTTATGAATTCACAAGTTCTAACCGTGCCGCGTCGGGCGGGGGACGTGGAGCCTGGGTGTCACAGACTACGATGAATATTTACAGAAAAGCCCCAACCTGCTGGCGGCTCGTCTTTGTGCTCAGGAAAGGTCCCCTCGCGCAGGAGGACGGGGACGGGGGACACGAGGCGGAGGAAAGGGACCTCGTCCCCCACCCCACACCCCAATGGCAGCACCCGCCCAAGGGATGGCGGTTGTCACCTTTCTGTCCCCGAGAGCCACCTGAGACCCGGGGCCAGCATCCATCCATGCACCAAAGTCACCACCCGGCCCGCGGTTGTCACTCCAGGGTCCCCTGCTTTGTCTTGGTTAAAAGAAAAAACAAGATGGAGACCCCGGTGGCGGGAGCCACAGACACGGTCACCAGCTACCCATGTCGGGGAAAATGGACACGGGTCCAGGAGAGGCCACACATGCCACCAAGGCCCTGGGGCCACCAGTCACCTGAGTGTGACAAGGGGGGGACGGGTTGGCTGCGTTGAGGTCGCCGTGACCAGGGTGTCACTTGCGGAAGTGGCAAAGACACATTGCTGGACAAATAGAGGACCAAGCTCAAAGTCAGCCCCTGTGCGGTCACCAGGGGTGTCCAACGTCCTGTGTCACCAGATCGATGGCCAGCTGGCCTCTGTAGGACGAGACTGGGGACAATGGGGCAGTGACTGCCACCCCTTAGTCCACAGCAGGACCGTTTGTGTCCACGGTGGCCATGGTGGGTCCAGCCTAAGTGGGTGCCAGGTTTCCTGAGATTCCTGTGTCCCCTGTCACCTCCCATCCCCCAGGACACCTGTGACTTTGGACAAAGAAACCCGCTGACCTGCTGACCCTGGGGGCTCGGCCTCCTCTGAGCTGTGGTGGCAGCTTGTGCCTCAGTTTCCCTGTGCACGATGGGGACAAAAGTTCTCCGTCTGTGTCTGCCATGGACACCGTGAGCCTGCTGGCATCATCTGTGCCACCGTGTCCCCGTCTGTGCCACCGTGTCCCCGTCTGTGCCACCATGTCCCCGTCTCTGCCACCGTGTCCCCGTCTGTGCCACCGTGTCCCCGTCTCTGCCACCGTGTCCCCGTCTGTGCCACCATGTCCCCGTCTCTGCCACCGTGTCCCCGTCTCTGCCACCGTGTCCCCGTCTGTGCCACCGTGTCCCCGTCTCTGCCACCGTGTCCCCGTCTCTGCCACCGTGTCCTCGCCTGTGCCACCGTGTCCCCATCTCTGCCACCATGTCCCCATCTGTGCCACTGTGTCCCCGTCTGTGCCACCATGGACACGGGCCTCTCACTGAGCTTGGAGCTGGCCTCACTGGGACCAGGGTCTCGCTGGACACTGGACGCTGCAGAGTCCTTGGGGCCAGGCAGTGAGGAGGACGCCTTGTTTTTGGTGCTGTGCAGATGGGGAAACTGAGGCACGCAGTCCCCGGGTTACGATAACAAACAGCCACACAGAGCTTCAGGATTTATAAGGACAAAGGTGAAGGGTTCAGGCCAGGCAGTTTTTTAAGCGGTTGGTAAACGTGACACATGCGGAGTGGAGGCTCAGAGAGGCCAAGTGGGGGGCACAGGATGCACAGCGTCTGTTGCTGTTTTTCACGGTGCTGGGGTTTGAACTCAGGGCCTCCACCTCGAGCCACTCCGCCAGCCCTTTTTTGTGACTTTTGTTTTGAGACGGGGTCTCATGGACTGATTTCCCAGGCTGGCCTTGAACCACGATCCTCCTGATCTCTGCCTCCTGAGAAGCTGGGATTACAGGCGTGAGCCACTGAGCCCGGCCCAGGAGGCAGGATTTGAACTTGGCAAGTCTCAGGCCCCTAAGGAAACTTATTGGTGGCGGTTGCTGGACTCGCAAGGCCTCAAAGGCTGAGGTGGCCACGCTGTGACCACACCCACACCGCGGCCACGTCAGCCACAGTTGTCAAATGACTTCTTTTTCTTTTAAATGCAGCAGTCTTCCGGATCTTTAAAAAAATCTCGGTTTATAAACAGATATGTCAGGGAGCAATTAGTCACGTTGCACATGATGTCTGCGTTTTATAAAAAGGATTTGCATCGGGCTCCTTGAAATAGGACGTCCCCCCAGCGCGTTTAAAAATGCGATCAATTTATAGCTCGCTTACATGCGCTTGCAGAAGCCCTTGCTTGAATAAAGGGAGCTGGCACGCATGCCATTCATTCATCTGCTTCTTCAAAGAGCAGTTATCGAGCACCTAGTGTGTACCAGGTACCCTGGAAATCCCCAGCTCTCTGCACCCTCAGAAGGGGTAATTAGCGGTGGGTTTTCCAATGCGGGAATAAATTCTTGTTTTGGGGAAACAAAGGCGTCCACCGCCTTCACCCCAGGTGTGCTGAGTAGGGGAGACCTCCCTGATGACGGGCAATGTGGGCTGGGTGTTGTGAGACGAGTAGGAGTTCACCGGTCACAAATCTTCCCCAGACTAGGACATTGCACACAGTGAAGAGGAACAGGCCGTACATCTTCTAGGGCAGTGTGACTGTGTCCCATAAGTGTGTCACAGAGTCCCTCAGTTAATCCCGGAAACAGTGTTGTGCAGTGGAAATGCAGTGGGGTTTTTTCTTGTGTTATTTTATTAGGAAATACAGGCCAGGAAGACAGCAGTGCAACCTGAAGCCCTCACCCCCGACAGAGGCGGGAAGAAAGGTTCTTCCTCTCCTTGCATGTGGGCCGCTTCTTCACAAGAGCAAAAAGAACACGGAGGTCGTTTTTGGTTTCATGGCAGCCAAAGGGCCATGCATGGTGAATCACGCCTGTAATCCCAGCCACTCGGAGGCATGAATTGGAGGATCGAGGTCTAAGGCCACCAGAAACAAACTCGAGACCCGACCTGGAAAATAACTAAAGCAAAACAAGGAGCTGGGGGTGCCCAGCAAGTGTCAGGTCCTGAGTTCGAATCCCAGAAATCCAAAATATGTGGCTACTTGCCACTACTGAACGACTGGTCAGAGGTGGAGTGACCAGTGGGCATGTCACCTGGCGACGGTCACAACCTGGCATGTGACATGGAAGACAGGCCCCTCCAGGTGTCCCTGGGGGAATTTGTCCACTGAAGGCTCTGACAAGTCCTGCCGTCACGGGATGGGACCCGTGCAGGGCCACGAGAGCAAGGCTGGCTCCGTGTCCCAAGCAGGACGCAGGAATTGTCACCACAGCCGAGGGGCCTCCCCCAGGTGGCCCTCCCTCCCTCCTCCAGCCACACCTGGGTTCCGTCCATCATGGCGGGAGCTGCCTCCACCATGTACCTCTCCACGCGGTTCGTGGATCCTGCGTTGAGGCAAAGGTCCAGCCGTGACCTAGGCTGCCCTCCGAGTGACACTGAGTCCAAGTGACAGGGCTCAGTGTCCAATGAGGAAGCAGAGATTGAAAGAAGGAGGGGCACAGGAGGAAGATGGAAAAGGAAACCATTTTCCATAGGTGATGGGTGGACGGGCGGGTGGACGGGTGGATGGGTGGACGGGTGGATGGATGGGTGGATGGGTGGGTGGATGGGTGGGTGGATGGGTGGATGGATGGATGGGTGGATGGATGGATGGATGGGTGGATGGGTGGATGGATGGATGGGTGGATGGGTGGATGGATGGGTGGGTGGGTGGGTGGGTGGATGGATGGGTGGGTGGATGGGTGGGTGGATGGATGGATGGATGGATGGGTGGATGGGTGGATGGGTGGGTGGATGGGTGGATGGATGGGTGGATGGGTGGATGGATGGGTGGATGGGTGGATGGGTGGGTGGGTGGATGGATGGGTGGATGGATGGATGGGTGGGTGGGTGGATGGATGGGTGGTGGGTGGATGGGTGGGTGGATGGGTGGATGGGTGGATGGATGGGTGGATGGATGGATGGATGGGTGGGTGGGTGGGTGGGTGGATGGTTGGGTGGGTGGATGGGTGGGTGGATGGATGGATGGATGGATGGGTGGATGGGTGGATGGGTGGGTGGATGGGTGGATGGATGGGTGGATGGGTGGATGGATGGGTGGATGGATGGATGGGTGGGTGGGTGGATGGATGGGTGGATGGATGGATGGGTGGGTGGGTGGATGGATGGGTGGTGGGTGGATGGATGGGTGGATGGATGGATGGGTGGATGGATGGGTGGGTGGGTGGATGGATGGGTGGATGGATGGATGGGTGGATGGATGGATGGATGGGTGGGTGGGTGGGTGGGTGGGTGGATGGGTGGATGGATGGATGGATGGATGGGTGGATGGGTGGATGGATGGGTGGATGGGTGGATGGATGGGTGGATGGATGGGTGGGTGGGTGGATGGGTGGATGGGTGGATGGATGGGTGGATGGGTGGATGGATGGGTGGGTGGGTGGGTGGGTGGGTGGATGGGTGGATGGATGGATGGATGGATGGGTGGATGGGTGGGTGGATGGGTGGGTGGGTGGATGGGTGGGTGGATGGGTGGATGGATGGATGGGTGGGTGGGTGGGTGGGTGGGTGGGTGGGTGGGTGGATGTGTGGGTGGATGGATGGGTGGATGGGTGGGTGGATGGGTGGGTGGGTGGGTGGGTGGGTGGGTGGATGTGTGGGTGGATGGGTGGATGGATGGATGGGTGGATGGGTGGGTGGATGGGTGGGTGGGTGGATGGGTGGGTGGGTGGGTGGATGGGTGGATGGATGGGTGGATGGGTGGATGGATGGGTGGATGGGTGGATGGATGGGTGGATGGGTGGATGGATGGGTGGGTGGGTGGATGGATGGGTGGATGGGTGGATGGGTGGGTGGGTGGGTGGATGGATGGATGTGTGGATGGGTGGATGGATGGATGGGTGGGTGGATGGGTGGGTGGATGGGTGGATGGGTGGATGGATGGATGGATGGGTGGATGGGTGAGTGGATGGATGGGTGGATGGGTGGATGGGTGGATGGGTGGATGGGTGGATGGATGGGTGGATGGATGGGTGGATGGATGGATGGGTGGATGGGTGGGTGGGTGGATGGGTGGATGGGTGGATGGGTGGATGGATGGATGGGTGGGTGGATGGGTGGGTGGGTGGATGGGTGGGTGGGTGGATGGGTGGATGGGTGGATGGGTGGATGGATGAGTGGGTGGATGGGTGGATGGGTGGATGGGTGGATGGGTGGGTGGGTGGGTGGGTGGGTGGGTGGATGGGTGGATGGGTGGATGGGTGGATGGGTGGATGGATGGGTGGGTGGGTGGGTGGGTGGGTGGGTGGGTGGGTGGATGGGTGGATGGGTGGATGGGTGGATGGGTGGATGGGTGGGTGGGTGGATGGGTGGGTGGGTGGATGGATGGATGGGTGGGTGGATGGTTGGGTGGATGGGTGGGTGGATGGGTGGATGGGTGGATGGATGGATGGATGGGTGGATGGGTGGGTGGATGGATGGGTGGATGGGTGGATGGGTGGGTGGATGGGTGGGTGGTTGGGTGGATGAGTGTGTGGGTGGATGGGTAGGTGGATGGGTGGGTGGATGGGTGGGTGGATGGGTGGATGGGTGGGTGGATGGGTGGGTGGATGGGTGGATGGGTGGGTGGATGGGTGGATGGGTGGGTGGGTGGGTGGATGGGTGGGTGGATGGATGGGTGGATGGGTGGGTGGATGGATGGGTGGATGGGTGGGTGGGTGGATGGGTGGGTGGGTGGGTGGGTGGATGGGTGGGTGGGTGGGTGAATGGATGGAACGTTGGAAGGGTGGATGGATTGACTGAGGGAGGAACAAATGGATACCCCATGGATGGATAGGCAGACGCTTGGGTGGGCAGGTAGATGGATGGAAGGATGGGTGAGAGGTAGAGAAAGCGGGAGAAGGTTAGACATGGCCAATTTTTTTCAAACTCAGTTGGCTGCAGAGCTGCCATTTTGACAGACTCCCCTGTTGGTCACACACCGAGGCACCTTGGGAAAGAAAATGTCCCCATTGGCCGTGTGACCCTGCGCAGGGATTGGGGCCCAGCAGTGAGGCCCGGCCTGTTCTTCTGGTCCCCATATGCAGGGTTTTCTTGATTTGCTTCTGTTCTTAGCCTCAGACCACATGGTCACTCACAGGCACAGGGTGGCGCTCAACGTCACTTGTGCCTGAGGCCCTGCTCAGCCCTCGGCGTGTCCTGAGCGTCAGCGAATGGTGGACCCTGGCTGGCCACACTGCCGGGACCAGCGGCGGGGTGCAATGTGTCCCTTGAGCAGACGCTGTCCCTGGTCCCTGCTCACCGACCTTCACAACAAAAGATGATGAAGTCTCCTGCCCGGAGCCAGCAAGCAGGGGACAGGCAGCCATGTCCCTGTCCTCCTCGCCTCCCCCACAGAAGGGCCATGGGTTTCATCACTCTTCTTGCAAGAGACATCATCAGCAAGCCGATCAAAGTCCCTCGTTCCCGGCTTCTTGATGGCGCCTGTGTCCATGGTGTCACAGTGGGGATGATGGGGCTGGGGCCACAGAAAACAGAGGAACGAGGGGCGGGTTTGGGGCCGTCCCCCTGTGTCGTTCCTGCCCTCGCTCACTCGCTCATTTGTTCATCTGTGGCGACATTGTGCTGGGACCAACCAGGCTGGCTTTGGGGGGGACAAAGGGGACAGGGAGGCCAAGGACAGGAGTGAGGAGCCTGAATGGCCTCCCGTGTCTTTTCATGGCTTGGCCAGCTCCCAGGAGCGGCAGGAATAGCCCCGTTTTACCACATCTGCCGTGGTAAACTGAGGCAGGGAGAAACGGTGAGGCAGAGCTGTGATGCTCCTGCAGCCCCAGTCTCATCTGGGCCGTCCACACCAAGGTCACAGCAACTGGTCACATGGCAGCAGGGGACGGAAGGCGTCCGAGCGTCCTGTCACCTGGCCCTTGCTGCGGCCGAGGTGGAGCTGTGGTTCCGAGACGTGGCGAGTTCGTCTAGGGTTTCATGGTGACAAAAGCCAGACTGGGCACGCTGTCCCCTTGCGTACACACCATGTCCTCTGCTCGGCCCCGTGACAGAAGACAGGGCACACAGAGGGCCCTCGATGGCTTTGCAAGGCTTCGGTGACAGCGGACAGCACTGCCCCATCTCTAAAGGGGTCCAGATGGACACCCCACAGCCAGCCAGCCTGGGACACAGGAGCCCCAGGCGGTCACTCCTCCCTGTCCCTTCCCTCTCACTGCAACCATGCCCTGTGCAGGGCTGAGATGAGACTGAGCAGACGGCCACCTAGCAGGGACACGGGCACAAAAGTCACCTGGACCGTCCCGGTCTGTCCCATCCTCCCTGAGGAAGGAAAGGTGCCCAGGAAAGGGGCTCGAGCCAGGCCAGGGCACGGGATGGATCTGTCCCCACAGAAAGACCGGGATTGTCCCCAGCTGTCCTCTTTCTTTCCTCAGCATCCCCCAGGATGGGACAGTATTTTCGTCTTCCGTGGAAATTCCTGTCCTACAGACAGCGATGGCACGCGGGGTGATCGCCCCACGACAGGGACGCATCCACGAGTGATGGACGGTTGCTGCCCGGAGGACCCGGGAGGCTCTGGAACCTTCCCAGCCTGGCTGCAGAGGTGACCATGGGCAGAGCTGGGAGGGGGATGGACAGACGAACGGACAGGGAGGCCGGCGGCCCTGTCACCCCAGGCTGCGGGGTCCTCAGCACACAGCTGAGCTGACAATGTGTGGAATGGAAACAGGGTCTGAGGAAGCGAGGCCTTAGGGCTGGAGAGAGAGAGAGAGAGACAAGGAGGAGATGGAGAGAGAGAGAGAGAGAAGGAGATGGAGAGAGAGAGAGAGAGAGAGAGAAGGAGGAGGAGATGGAGAGAGTGAGAGAGAGAGAAGGAAGAGATGGAGAGAGAGAGAGACAAGGAGGAGATGGAGAGAGAGAGAGAGAAGGAGGAGATGGAGAGAGAGAGAGAGAGACAAGGAGGAGATGGAGAGAGCGAGAGAGAGAGACAAGGAGGAGATGGAGAGAGAGAGAGAGAGAGAGAAGGAGGAGATGGAGAGAGAGAGAGAGAGAGAGAGAAGGAGGAGATGGAGAGAGAGAGAGACAAGGAGGAGATGGAGAGAGCGAGAGAGAGAGAGGAGGGAGGAGGTGGGGGGTGGGAGGGCTTTGGGGCAGCACAGGGCAGTCAGCCGGGTTTTGGGGAGCGAGTCTGGGGTCCCCTCGCCCTGTCCCCCCTCATCTCGGGGGACCAAGGCCTCAGCCAGCGATCGGATCACATTTTGGGGCCTCAGCCCGCCAGGTTCCCACGCTGGGTGGGGAGCAGCTGGGATCAAACGCTGAGCATTTGTCCCTTGTCACTGCCCTGCTTCTTTGCTGGTCCTGCATCTAAACCCAGCGAGGTGCCTGCGCCCAGAACGAGGGGACAGCCATAGCCACGGTGGGGGGACCCTGGGCAGAACATGCCTCCCACCCCAAAAAAATCAACCAACGTCGCCAGCTATTCATTGCCCCCACTCCTCTCCGGGTGAGGGGGACAGTGCAGGGCCAGCCGGCGTCTGTCTGGACCGACCCGAGTCCACACCCCGTGACCCCCGGCGGGCAGCTTGCGCTCTCTGAGCTCCCACTCTGTCCTCTGTCACAGGGTCCCTAAAACCCGACCGCCCCACCTGCTGTGACCTCAGTGACACAAGCAGCGGGGTGGACTCGGCCGGAGCCCTGGCTGTGTGACTTGGCCACGGTCACTTAACCTCTCTGTGCAGAAGGTGCACGTGAGCGCTCGGACACGTCCGTCACGGCGAGGGGCAGCTGTGAGGACGAACCTGATGTCCACACGGCAGGGAGACCCGCCCTGGACCCCCTGGGCCGCACGGGACGCAGGGCGGGCCGGGGACACTTCTGGGGACGCGACCTTGGACCCGGAGCCCGTGGCCCCACGGCTCCCTGAAGGTCACAGTGCCCGGGGGACAGATTAATTAATTTCCTTTGTTTTCCGAGTTGCGTTTTTTAAATTACAGCCTCCCCTCCTCCCTAATAAATACCCACAATTACAGCCTTTTTTTCCCCCAAAGTGTGATTTCAACATTTCAGTGTCCCTCCCCCCCTGTCACCTTCACTGCCATAAACAGATTCCTAAAAACTGCTTCTGACGCCTCAGCTGCCATTACCCACTTAAAATCCCGTAATTACCATCCTATCATCGGTCTGTTAACGAGCAGTAAAAATAAGGCCATTGAATATGGTAATTTATTCGTAAATTAGCCTAATGAGAATCGGCCCCAGACTGTTTACTCAAGGCTGCCTGTCACAGGGGCCATGTCCTCAGGGACGTCCCTGCCTGGCCCACCGGGTGGCAGTGTCCCCTCCCCGTCCCCCACCATGGTGACATTGGCTCTCGGCCCCTGTCCCCAGATGGCGAATCTGGAGCGTCCAGGCTGCCGGTCAGAGCTGGTCAGCCATCTTTCTAGGCCAGGTGACAAGGACATGTCACTGTGCAACTTGCAGAGACCAGGCCGGTGGACACCTGGAGCTGCTGGCGGAGGGAAGAGATGGGACATGGCAGGACCCGGAGGTGGCCTCTTCTGTCCTGCGCTGTGGCTGGGACTCAGGCCTCGGGTCCGAGTGGAAAGAGGGCACAGATGGGGCTGCAAGTCGGGTGCCGTGTCTGAGCCTCAGTTTCCTCGTCTATAAAACGGGTACGACCGGCTAACTCCTAAAACGTCCAAGCACACTGCTGGGCCGTGGGCAACCAGCAGGCTGCCATTGCTCCGGCCCTCACATCTATGGCCGCTTGCTGTCATCCAGCACCTCACACCAAGTCCTGTGGCTTGACTTCTCTCTCTGCCTTGTCACCTCTGTCCCCTGAGACCTTCATGTTCTTTCCATATCCAGCAGAAACCGAGCCCTGGACAGGGGAGGGGACTTGCCCATGGCTGCCCAAGCCTAGTGTCACTTAGCCAGAGCCAGCCTGGTGTCCCTTTGGCTCTGTTGCTTCTGTTGTCTCCAGGTCTTTGCCACATCTGGACATAGGGACATCGAGAGGCAGGCCGGGCCCAAGTCTCGAGGCCACTGAAACGCAGCTCCAGGTCAGTCCTGACTACTCCGCTCTGACCATTGCTGTGTGGCCTTCCCAAGTTCCTTACCCTCTCTGGTCCTCCGCTCCATCAATCCACGTGACAGGGACCAAAAGAAGAGGGGGACTCAGGCCTCGCCAGCTGCCGTGTTTGGTGTCGGGAGCCAGGAACAGGAACACAGCACTTTCTGTCTGCTGTGCCCTGGTGGCCTCTGCCCTGAGGCTTTCGTGCGACCCTGGTGGTCATGGAGTCAATCAACTAACTGCACCTGTTAATTGATGGGAATCTGGACTCGTGTCAGGAAATGTCCCTTGTGAGGCTGGAATGGAGGCCCAAAGGATGAGAGGCCCTGGGGCAGAGGAGCCAGAAAAAATGCCATGCAAGAAACCCCGACCCTCGTTGGGTCTCGCTCTCTCTCTCTCTCTCCTCTCTCTCTCTCTCTCACCGAGGCCAGTGGAAGTGGTTCGGCCTCTGCTCTTCGCACAGGCGGCCGAGGCTGGGGACACTCAGGGTGGGAGAGCTGGCGATGGAAGTGGCAGAAGCCACAGAGAAAGTCAAGGTGAGGAAATAAAACCTCGAAGAGACCAGCGTCAGAGCTCACGCCTGCAATCCCAGCGACGGAGAGGCTGAGATCGGGATGACCGAGGTTCAAGGCCAGACATGGCAAATACTTCCTGAGACCCCATCTCCAAAATGACCAGAGCAAAATGGACGGGAGGAGCGGCTCAAGGGGCAGAGCGCCTGCTTTGAAAGTGCAAAGCCCTGAGTTCAAATCCCGGTCCCACCAAAGAAAAAAACCAAAAGAAACCTGACAACATGGCGATGTCCAGCCATGTTGGACGTTTTCCTTGTTTTCTGTACTGGGATTTGAACTCAGGGCCTCACACAGGCACTCTGCCTCCTGAGCCACCCTCTCAACCCTTCCTGCTCCAGTTTTGCCCAGGGCTGGCCTCGGACCACCATCCTCCTGCCTCCATTTCCTGAGAAGCTGGGATCATTGTGCCTCTGAGCCACCACGCCTGGCTCTCAAAGCCTCCATGGTCCCCCTGTGACACCTGCCAAGTGACAGAACCGCGGGTGACAGCGCTCAAAGTCAGAAAGGACTTGTCCTCCAGCGATGGCACGTGCAGCCAGTGTGAGCAGCTGGCAGCCCTGCAGAGAAGTCTCTTACTCACCCAATATTCATTCAACAAACACAGCATGGGGCACCTGCAAGGCTCCAGGCTTGGCCCTAGCAGCCAGAGACTCAGAAAGGCTCAGGTCCCCCAAAGACCTGTGACGACCAAGGCAATGAGGCCGCTTGGTCCCAGACTGGAACCTCCAAGGCCAAAAGAGACCTTTGTTCTTTCTAAGTCGATTGCCTCTGGCGTTTCGCTACAGTAACGGGAAGATGGCTGACGAGCCGCACACTCCACAGGGAGCGGGATGGGGAAGAAGGGAAGAGCGTCCCCAGCAGGAGGCTCTTGTTGGGAGCTCATTGTGACAAGTGACACCATGGGACTCCCCAGCCTGGTCACCTCCTCTGCCCAGGGGCAGCCAAGCTCCTTCCCAGAGCAGAGGAAGGAAAACTGTAGCCGTCAACACTGGGCGCTGCCCCCGACAGCCCGGCTTCATATCTGGCTTTAGATGCACTTGCCGTCCGTCCTTCCCCACTCCTCCGTCTGTCCCACCTGGTTGGACTCCAGTGGAGACTGGCAAAGCATTTAGAACGGTGTCTGGCACTCGCTGCATGAATCATAAATGTTACGTTGACGGAAAAACAAAAAATCTATTTGAAAACCAGATCGACTCCCAGCTACTTGGGAGGCAGACATCAGAAGGGTCACGGTTCATGGCCAGCCCAAGACCGTTGAGAGACCCCATCTCAACAAAGAGGCCGGGTGTGGTGCTGTACATCTGTAATAAGAGCAATGTGGGGGGCATAGGTAGGAGGATTGCAGTGTGAGGTTGGCCCTGGGCAAAATGTGAGATTTAATTTGGAAAATCACTAAAGTAGAAAGGGTTGCAGGTGTGGGTCACGTGGTGGAGTGCCTGCTTTGCAAGTCGGAGGCCCTGAGTTCAAATCCCAGTACCTCTAAAAAATACGTCAAGAAATACACGACATCAGGTTGTCTCTCACGTGCCCTGGGGCCTTGCGAGTCCCGTGATTGCTGAAGGGTCCATTTTACAGGAGGAGTAAGTTGAATATCTATATTTTTATTTGACTTAAAACACGTCGTTTCCTTGCCACACCTCAGAAGGTTCTGGAAGCTCCTGAAATACCCAATTTTACCTCTAAACTTGTCTGGAAGTTCTTCCAACCCTGGGAGATGAGACGGGTTTCAATCAGGAGCCAGAAAAGAACAACACACCCCGCCATTTTAACCTTCCGGAACGGGGAATTTGAGGACCATTCATGAATCCACAGACCACCCTTGCTCTGGGGGGACAAAATGGCTGCCCTAGCGGATTCTCTCCACTTCCTGTCTGAACAGGAAGTGGTCACCTCCCATCTTCCAGGCACGCAGTCCAAAAACGTCCACCTCAGCAGAGTCCCGGGCTTGGGCTCCCATTCTTGCCTCGCAGCCGGTGACCCGAGGACCGACGGAAGACGTCAGTGTGTCCATCGCTGTCGTGGCGTCCTCAGTGATGGAGCCAGGCCAGAGGCCCAGCTGACGTTCAAGGCCCCACGAGACTCCATCTACTTCCCGCACTTCTTGCCAAGGATTTTAATCAGGGTGCAGCCGGGTGTCCCCGTGTCCAGTTCCTGACACCAAGCTGGGGACCCGGGGGAGTTGGACGTGATGGTCACATCCGTTTGTTGATAGGAAAATCCTGAGAGAGCTTGGCGGTCTGTCATGTCTGCCACCACAAGGCGATGACCCCCCAGTGGGCGATGTTCCCTCCGGATCCATTTATGTCTTATGCCGAGCGTTTGTTCTGGGGACGCGGAGCCGGGAGGACAGGACTTGGCTCAGAGCTGGAGCGTGGGACAGGGAGAGGCCACACTGTGGCTCAAGGTGGCCGCGTGAAGCGTGTCATTTGGGGTGTGAATAAAGCCACTGAGGCTGAGGAGACGCGGATACATGGCCCGGAAGGTTCCACGGGCAAAGGGCGTGAGCGCACGGAGCGAGGCCTGTCCAGAGCCCTGCTGGACGCCCCATGGGACCCATGGGCCCTGCCGACTCCCAGGGCCGCGAATCAGGAGCCGTCCTGGGGTTTCACAGGGAGGTCACCACGCCAGCCCAGAGCAGCCGTCCTCTTGGGAAATGGGGCATCAAAACCCCAACTCCCAGGCCGGATGGCCCCAAAGTGTGTGCTCCATGGAGTTTTCTAGAACGTGGCTGCAGGGTGACACCTCAGTCACCCATGGGACTTTACACCATAATCCCTTTTGCGGTACTGGGGTTTGAACTCAAGACGTTTACCTTGAGCCACCCGCCAGCCCCTTTTTGTGTTAGGATTTTTGGGGATAGGGTCTCGAGAACTATTTTCCTGGGGAGGTGAGATGGATGTGCCGGGGCGGCTAGGACACGGGCCTCCCGTCCCAGCCTGGACACAGAAGTGACATCTGCCACTCGGTGGCCTTCAGTTACACAGGAATTGACAGAGACAAAGCCATGGACGGGATTCATCCCAACCTCACCCACTTGAGCGTGAGGACTGCTCTCCGAGGAGGGACAGCTGACCGGGACTTATACAAATCCGTGACTCACTCCACGTCCCCTCAGGTGCCCGCGGTGACCCCGCACAGCTGGGACACACCCCAACCCCATTTCCTGCAAACACAGTCCAACCTGTGGTCACTCTTCAAAGTGCAAGTGTGGCCCAGACAAGCCAGGGGCTATGGGTGCTGGACACTGCCATCTGCTTGCAAGGAGGGACAGAGCCCGGGGACAGGGACCCCAGCTGTGTCCTGGCAGCGTCCCCTCCTGCCAGGCCCCACAACCCCCGGGGAGGCAGGTCCTGCAGGGAGGCTGTGGGTCACAGCCACCCTGTGGTCACACGGTAGAGGTCCTCGGGGCTGGGACCGGGAGGACCCAGCTCCCATCACCTGGGCTTTCCACTCCCGGGAAGGAGATGGAGGCATCGGAGCAGGAACAGGACCGCAGGGAGGCATCACCAAGCACCTGCTCTGTGACCCAACACACCAAGGGGGACAGCTGTGTCCCTCAAGGGTCCTTTGTGTGGCCATTGTGTGTGACGGTTTGAAAGAAGTTAAAAACTGTTGGAAAAGGAGAGAGACAAAGAGAGAGAGGCAGAGAGAGGAGGGGAGAGCTGGCCCCTAACCCAGGCTCTGGTCCCCAGCTCTGCATTTCCGGTGGCAGGTGTCACACCCAGTGTCCCAATGTCCCCATGTGCACAGCAGACATCCATCTGTCCTTTTCTTTCCACTGTGCCGGGGATGGGACTCAGGACAAGTGCCACCCCTGAGCCTGAGTCCACGAGGTGAGTGACATGGCTTCCTACAACCGAAGGACGGTGACAGAACCGAGCCACTTACCCAGAGCTCGGTCCCTGCTGGCCACGCTCTGGGTAGTAATGACCTTGGCTTGACGGACACTGAGGGTGGGCATTGACCCTGTCCCACTTACACACGGGGACAGGGGGATGAGTGCCACAGTGTCCCTTGTGGGGGTGGCAGAGCTGGGGTGTGGAATCCCTTGGTGGCCCTGTCCTTGCTGCTAGCCAGACATTGTCCTGAGGGTCACCAGGACGGGAAAGCCCTGTGTCACCCAAGGGACCCAGCTGGCACTCAGGGCAGCACTTCCTCGCTGGCCCGGTGGCTTCAGCCTCCCGAGCCGGTCCCTTTGCACTAATTGAACCCCGGACTCGTCCCCCTTAGGATGGGGTCACTCCCCACAGGTCAGTGGGCCCAGCAAAAGGGGACCCGGTTATCACTGCCCTGCCGCCTCCCGCAGGGACCATGCTACTCGGTGTCAACGCCGTCCCTCTGCAGCGGGAAGCGATTGAGGTCACCGAGGCAGACAGCCTACCCGTCACGCCGCCATCCCTCACGCGGTGACATGCAATCTCGCCGAGGGTCACCTCTGGGGAAGCGATGCCTCCCAGCCGAGCCCAGGACAAGTGGAAAAGCGCAGCTCTGCAGAGCAATCCCGCGCCGGGCGGTGAGGACGGCCACCAGGGTCACCCAGGCGTCCCTCCCACCAGCCCCCCGCCTGGCTCCTCGGAAACACATTAACCTGGGGCCACCACTGCCCACCCAGGGCTGGGGACCCGAGCCCGGCCATGACAGGAAGAGGCGGGTGGAGGCCCAGGGGAAAAGAGCTGCTTGTGTTTCTGCCTGAGTTCCTGGTCATGGGCAAGGCCTGTGTGACAACCTCAAAGTCCCCAGGACCTGTGTGTGCACACGGGCATGGGGTCAGGAAGGAGAGGGGACAGGGACAAAGGGACAGCCAAGAGCGAGGCCACACCAGTGAGGAAACGGTCTTCGTTCACCTCAGGCTGAGTGACACAGCCTCTCCCACCGCCCCCGACACATCAGCGTCCACACGTGGTCACAGGTGACACGAATGAACACACATGCACACCCGCACACGGACAGCATGGCTCCCATAGACTCAGGGAAATACCGAAAAAATGTCCCGCAGACATTTAGTCAGTCAATAACTGAGTGTCAGACGTTTGGCAAAGGCCTGGACGTGCTCTCTGGGCTGGTCCCTAGGGTGCGTGGCGAGGTGGACATCCTGGACTCCCTTGCATGCCAGCTACAGAGAAGTGACCTGTTACCTCTGAGCCTCAGTTTACCCCTCCACAAAGTGGGAAGATTGAAAGTGTCCAAGGATGACCGGACTCCTTCTCTATTCACGAGTTCACAGAACAACTTCCCTGGACTTGGGCCGCTGGGTGGCAGAGATGGAGCGGAGATGGGACGGCATGGAGGAGGCTGGGGACAGAGGGAACGGCGTCACGAGAGCCAGGCTGGGGAGGAAACTTGTCAGCTGTGAGGCCCAGGTTCAAATCCCACTTCCACCTCTGCCCGAGTGACCAGTGACTGTGGCCAGCTGACTCGAGGTCCCTGGGCCCCAGGGTGGGCAGTCGGGAGGCAGGTGACACCCTAAAAGCAAGTTGGCTTCCTGCAGCATTGTCACACCAGGGGACAAGATGGGGCTTGGGTCAGAGGTCAGAAGAGCGGGCTGCTGACTTGTGCTGTGACCTGGACCCTGTCTGAGTCCACACAAGGGTGGCTTCTGGTCCCCAATGAGGGACAGTCACGTTCGCTCACACCTGGGGGTGGACAGGGGCAGAGGCGGAATGACAGAAACACAGGTGGCCCCGTCCCCTGGCCACCCAGGCCCCCGTCCTCTGCTCCAGTCCCTGGCTCCTTCCCGGTGACCGCAGTCCCCATCCCCACATCACCGGCTTTGGCCGAGGACCCCTGCCTTGGCCTCTTCTTCCACCTCGGGCCTCGGGTTCACCCGAGCGTGGTCCTCACCTCCTCGTCCCCATCACTCAAGTGACACTCAGGCCTAACAGACCAGACGGGAAACCTCGACCCCTCCACCCCCCGTCCCCACCTGCACGGTCGTCCCCATGTCTGGAAATGGGACGGCAGGGCCAGCTCTCCACCCACGGTCACCTGGACCCCTCTCTTCTGCGCCCTGTCCCCTCCGTGCTGACCTCAGACACCTCTCGGCCACCAGGCCAGTCCTGGCACCAGATCACAAAGCATGTCCTCTGCTGGGGACCCCCCCCTGCACCCCGATCCTCAGTCACTGTCCCCCAGCGTGGCTTCACTGGCACGGTGGTCCCAGGACCTTTGCACTGACCACTGACTGCCCTTCCCCGACACCCAAAGTCCACCTTCTTTTCCAGGTCTCCCTCAGTCACAGCCTTGGGGACATCTGCCCTCTGTCACCACAGTCCCCAGCCCCAGGTCCTGCTTCGTTTCTTCACGGCACTCCGTCTGTCCCTCTCGAGGCAGGGGTCAGTGTCTGGACACAGAGGCCCTGCCCGGCTGACTGGGGAGACCAAGGCAGACAGGACACAGCCCTGCCACTCCTTCTCGGTGTGACTTTGGACCCGCGCTCCAGGACCACAATCCTGGGGTGGCGTTGTCCCCGGAATGGTGTGCGAGGTCCAGGCAGGCGAGGCCACGCTGCGGCCGGGCAGGCTGCAGGTCCCACAGCTGGGACCCAGCTACAGACATGGACCCCAAACCCGAGCGTGGGGACACGGAGGCCAGGGAGGCGCTGTGACAGGGAGGGACTGCGTGTCTAGGGCCACTGCAGCTGGACGGTACTGGAGGGGTCGTCCACAGTTTCAGGACAGCGTGACAGAGGCCCAGGTCCTCGCAGGCCATCTGACCTGGACCACTGTCTCCTGCCACGGTCACCTCTGCATCCCGATGACAGGAGTGGATGTGACAAGATGGTGTGTGTGGCCTCAAGCAAAGCCTTGACCCAGGACCTGGGGACACGAGGAGCCTGAGTGTCCCTCGGACCCTGGCAGGGTCTGGACGTCCTGAGCTGCACCCTTCATCCCCAGCCCTGGGACCATGGGGCCAGCAGCTCCATCCCAAGTCCCCTCCACAGGTGACAAGGGGTCACCTGCGTCCACCTGCACCCGCCCTCCTGTCTGTCTGTCTGTCCATGCTCCTCAGAGAAGCTCCCGTCAAGAAAAGAGCACGGCCAGCCAGAGACCTGAGCCCACGAGGTGGCTGGTGGGTCCCAGCAGGCATCCCCAGCGCTGGCACCACGGCCACCACCACCGCCACCACCGAGCCTGGCTGTGGCTCGGGTGCGTGTGGCATGTGGCACTTAATATTGCAACTGAGTGAGCATTAGAGCGAGCATTAGAGCGAGTGCCAGGGCCCCAGAGCCAGCGGGGGGAGAGGACCCGCCAGGTCACGGCTGGCTGCGTAAAATACAACCTTCATAGATCATCGTAACTGCCAGCGGTGACAGCGGTAATTGAGACGGCGATAACGGGAGAGAGTCTTTAATTTAACATGCAATTATTACAAGTTATCACTTCTTAATAAATGCAATAAACCAGACGATCACTGCTGCATGTGACGGCCAGGCCCGCAGCCCGCAGGGGGACAGACACCTAAGTCCTGGGGGACATGCATCCACTCGGTGGCCGTGACGAGCCAGCCGGGTCACCGGGTCACCGTGGAAGCTCAGGTCACCTGCCTGAGGCTCTGCAGAATTAACTCAGGATCCAAGAGATGGATAAAGGAGGCCGAGGACGAGGTCACCTGCTGCTCCCTCTGGGGACACCGACCAGGGTGGCCAGGTGGCCCTAAGGCCCCAGCTGCTGCAGGCTCAGTAATTTTTTTTTTTTTTGGTGGCACGAGGATTTGAACTCAGGGCCGAGTCCCTCCTCCTGTCCACGTCGCCCTGGTCATTCTGGAGTCGGGGTCTCGGTTTCTCTGGGACCCTGAACCCCAGTCCTCCAGATCGCAGCCTCCCGAGTCGCTGGGATTACCGGGGCCTGGTGACACAATATTTCCAGGTAAAACGGGGAAAGGGCACATCGTGACTAAGCGGCTTGGCGACTTTTTCCAAAGTGGACCCAGCCCGGTAAGTCAGCAGAAGTGACCGGCGTCCCAGGAGTGGCCCCCGTGTCCCCTCCTCACGACGCCCGCTCGGCTCTCTCCTCGTCTCCCGGCTTTGTGCTCCATGAGTCCCCAGGTCCCCCGTGCTCCTTCCGCTCGCTCGGCGTCCACAGGTGACGAGCGCCCTTGGTCACAAATGACGTCACATCACTCGCCGGCCTCTGTCTAAAGATATCCAGCCTTGGTCTCCGCTCCACGCATGGCGGACATTTCCGCGCTGGGGACCGTGACCCAGGACACTGTCGGGGGGACAGTGGGCTCCGTCCACAGAGAGAGGCCAGGCCGGTCCAAGGAGAGACGAATCCGTTCCCATGGGTGACACTTTCTGTCCGGGCCAAGCTGAGGACAGACCTGGACGTCCCAGGTCAAGGTGACAGGACGTCAGTTCCCGGTGAGGACATCTTCCCGGCTCGCAGGTGGCCGTCCTCTCACTGTGGCTTTAGATGGCCTTTTCCCACAGGCAGGGACAGGTGAGGGACACAGACACACACAGAAATCCAGTGTCTCCTCCTCCTCTCTTTTTCTTGGTGGCACTGGGCTTTGAACTCGGGGCCAGGCCAGCACTTGACCACTTGGGCCACTCCGCCAGTCCTTTTTAATGTCAGTTTTATTTTTTAAATAGTGTCTGCCATTTCTGCCCCGGTCCACTAGGACCACAATCTTCCCATTAATGCCCCTTGATGTGGCTGGGATGACAGGTGTGCACTACCACACCATGCTGATCAGTTAAGATGGGGTCTCAAGAACTTTTTGCCCAGGCTGGCCTCAAATTCCAATCCTCCTGATCTCAGCCTCCTGAGCACCTAGAACCCAGAACAACCGGGAGTCCTCTGCTTCCAAATATGAAGGCTTTAAAAACACAGTGTCGATTAGGAGTGGTAAAGAACGAGCTTCAGTTATAACCAAGGCCACATGAACGCAGATGCGACCAGGCAAAAGTCCAGAATTTGCGGTTAGAATGACAGAAGCACAGAGAGGACGCGGCACCTGCCTCAGGTCACACAGCCTGCTCCAGGCCTTACACGCAAGTGACTTTTTGTGTCTCCCTGGCGGCCACCAGGGACCAAGGGTGGCAGCCAGGCAGAGGGAACCTGGCTAAGAAAACCAAAGTGTGGGAACCAGGGTCAGGATCCCAAGCCAGAGCGAGCAGATCAGCTCTTGGGGTGCAGAGGAAGTGGACAGCTGTGCCGGTTGTGAACTGCACCAGGTCATTGATTGAAGAAGTGACCATCAAGTTCCCAACCGGTGACAGCTTGTGATTTTCAGGCAGTGAAAGGAGTCAGAACCGTGTGGCACCTGCCCCACATGGGGACGATGTGGGACATTGACCCCTTGACTGACCCTTGGCTGGGATCGGAATTCTCCTCCCGCCGGAGGGCAGTCAAGGCTCAGAGCAGGACAATTCTTGGGATGGAGCCCCATGTCCGTCCTCCCTCCAAGACGCCCAACCTGGGTGTCAGTTGCTACAGCTCCAGTGCTGACAGCCGAGCTTCCTCCTGGGGGAGGCGAGATGTGAGGGGCGGAGGCTCGGCAGCCGGACCGGCAGACTGAGGGGCTCCGTGCCAAGAGAGGTGCCACCAGCCCGCCTGGCGTCCAGGAGTGACAGCTCCCATCGCCCAGCTCCCCACACTTGGCCGCGGTTTTTATTGTCACCCCAAAGCAGATCCGGCCCCGCTGTGGCCACCAGTGCCAGCTGAGAGAGGCTGGCAGCTCTGCAGAGGGACAGTGGGACACACTACGGGTACGGGGGGGTCCAGGAGAGCGACCACCGGGTGACCGCCCTGCACCCTGGGGAGCATGGATGGATGGACAGATGGCCAAAGAGAGGCAAGAGCCAGCAGCGTGGAGAGGAAGGACCAGGACACTGGTGTCCAGCATCACGGTCACACTCGCCACCCAGATGAGGAAGTCCCTTGTGCTGTCTGTCTGTTCCCTCAAGGTCCCCAGTGAGGCAGGGGCTCATGGAGGGAATGGCAGGGGACAGGTGACAGGTGACCCCATCCCTGTCCAGGAGGGAATGAAGGATGACAGGAGACGGCGAGAAGAGCGGAAGGCGAGGCGGGGACGGTGTGATCTCCACAGACAGCATGGCCCCACTCCACACGCCGAGTGCCACCGCACGGGTGATGGGCAGAGAAAGACAGGCAGTGGGGGACAAGGACCAGGGGCACCCACAGACCACGCGGCCTGGGTCAGAAGAATGGTCACTTCAGGGACAATGTTTTGAGGGGACCCAGGGGCGTCTTCTGTCTGGGCTGTTGGAAATGCCCAACATGTGGGTTTCACCGGCTTCCCCATGGCGTCCACTGTCACTGCAAGGGGGCCAGTGACAAGAGGAAGCTGCCCAACAACTCGAGTGTGACATTGGGCACCTTCTGAATAGATGAACAGCAAAAGATGGTGGATGGATGGGTGGACGGGTGGATGGGTGGACGGGTGGACAGGTGGACGGGTGGACGGATGGATGGATGGGTGGATGGGTGGGTGGGTGGGTGGGTGGGTGGATGGGTGGATGGACTGACGGATGGGTGGATGGACTGACGGATGGGTGGGTGGATGGGTGGGTGGATGGGTGGATGGGTGGGTGGATGGGTGGGTGGATGGGTGGATGGGTGGATTGAGGGATGAATGGATGGTTAGATGTGTAGGTTGATTGATGGATGAGTGTGTTGGTGGGTGGGTGGACAGACAGATCTATTGGTAGATGGACAGATAGATGTGCACACACGCACACAGAGCAAGCTACAGAAGCAGGATAACCCCCACTTCCAGTCTCCCGCACCTGTTCCCTGCCTGCCTTTTGCACAGGAGGCTGTGCTGGCTTGGGTACAACAGCAAGCAGGAGAGGTGACACTGCACTTGTCACCCAGTTCTAGCTTCTGCTGTGTAACAAATTATCACAAATCCAGCAGCTGAAAACCACAGCCACCCTCATGGCTGGGTTCCTGTGTTCAGAAGCTCAAACCCAGCTCTGTGGCAAATCAGCCCTCCTGGGCCGTGGTCACCTGGAGGTGACTTCTGTGGTCTCATCTCCAGGGACCTCTGGGGAGGATGTGGGGAGAATCTGTTTCTCGCTGCCTATCGGCTAGACATTAGCCTCGGGTTCTGGTCACTTGGTTCTCTGCAGTTGACAACTTACAACATGGGCACCAGCCTCCTCCCAGCAGCAAGGGAGAGAGCGTCTGAGCAAGATGGACACTGCGGTCACAAGTGACACCCCACCCCCTGCGCCACACTCTGCTGGCTGGAGGCCAGCAGCACCTCTGCTCTTTCCCAGAGAAAGCTGTCACGCACGGTGCAAGCGCCAGAAAGCTGGGATCACAGGGCTGCATTGACTTTTGGCCAGCACCTTGCAAACAGAGCTTCTGTTCGGGTGGGAGAGATGGCCAATGAGGTCACTAAGGGTGAAAGTGTCCCAAAGAAATCACTTGGGTGCTTTGATGGACACTGGGGACCTTGTAGGACAGGGGACAGAAAGAGCTACTTTAGTTGGGGCCCAGAAATGGCCTCTCTGGGAGGCCAGCAGTTCATGGAGACTTGAAGGAAGAGAGAGACCACACCTACCGTGACAAAGGTGCTGAAGCAAGGGACGGTGTGGGAGTGTGGTCAGTGTGAGGCCGAGACAGGGAGGAACCCAGGTCACCCAGGGACTTGCAGGCCAAGCAGGAGCACCTGGACTTGGTTCTTACGTGACAGCAGTTGACAAAACCAACAGTTTTGGTTGGCATCAACAAACACCTCGTGTGGTCCCGGAGGTGGGGAAGCTGAAATGCAGGTGCTATGCTCCTGGGGAAGGCTCCTAGGTGGTGGCTTCTGGAGCTGCCAGCTGTCCCTGTCCTTGTTCCAGGGTCCTTGAGTGTCCTCTGCCTCCTGGTGACCACACAGTTTTCTCTTCCTCAATGTCTCTGTGTGGAAATCCCCACCATGTTGGACTGAGGCCCGTCCTGCTGCACTGTGGCCTTTCTCACATCTGCAAAACCCGTTTCCAAGAAAGGTCCTCGTCACAGGGACCAGGAGTGACAACCTCAGTGTGTCTGTGAGGAGGTCACAATCCAATGCACCCAGGCAGGCTTTCGAGGCTTTGAAAAAGAGGAATTATGCTTTTCATTGTTTGTTTTTGTTTTTTTTCTAAAGAGTCCTTTGATGACCTTTTTGGGTTGCAGAAGATGTGTGACCTGAAGACTCAGGTGTCAAAGCCAGGCGGTGGCTACTTTGGGCGAGATGGACAGAAAAACATGCAGCGTGGTCAGAAAGGGGATCCCACCCACAGCTGGGCCCAGGTGAGGTGCGGTTGCTGGAGCGATCCCCTCACTAAAAAAAAGAGCCAAGTGTCCCCAAGTATGGGGACAATAGGAAAGATATCTTGTAACCGAGGTCTGAAGTCACTGCAAAGACTTTGCACGGGAAGAGAGCTGTAGTCACCTGCTCTTATGGGGACGAATCAGGCAAGGGTTTCCCCAGGCCCAGCCACCCTGGCCCTCAGAGGTCACGGCAGCCACAACCCCAAGTGACCCCAGCTGCTGCTCTAGCTGGTGGCAGATGTCGGTGTCGTGCACCTGAGGCTGGTTTGGCAGAGATGCAAAATGCAAGAGCTGTGGGGTCACGGTCACTTCCACCCAAAGTGCAAAGACAGGCCTGGGAGGCCAGGCAAAGTGTGACAGCATCAGGGTCCCCAAGAGAAGCCTCTGAGAGGACGATGCATGAAGCTGGGAGACTGAAGCCATGGAGACCCCGGGAAGATGGAGATGGCAGCAATATGGAACCTCCACCAAGGAAAGCCAGCAGTGCCGGGCCAAGCGAGTGGTCACCTGAGCTCACTCATGACTTCAGAGCTGAGTGGACGATGAGAAGGTGGGCCTGGGTGGTCACTGGAGGGGGTGGCTTTAAAGGACATGTTGTCTTCTCTGACTCTGTGCTGCCCAGCTGTCCTGAGGTGACAGCTCCTGGCCACCCCTCCTTCCGCCATGATGTCTGCCTCCATGGGCCTTGGTAACGGAGCCAGCCAACCTGTCTGCAAACCATGATCCCAAATCAACCCTTCCTCCCTCAAATCGGTTCCTCGGGTGCTGTGTGACACCAGTGCAAAGCTGACTGAGGCAACAACTGTCCAGAAAAGAACCTTGGGGGACAAGAGACCAGGCGCAAGGAGCCGTGAGGCAGGCGTGGTGACCGTGCAGACCCAGGACGGAGCTGGGGGGCTGTGTCGAGGACAGCTGGCAAGGTCAGGCGGTCACACTAGGGGCAGAAGGCGTGCTGGGGAACGATGGGGACCAGCGTCACCTCCCTGGGATCTGTGGTCTGGGTGGAAAATGGGGCCGTAGTTGGAAGTGAGCAGGGCACAGACTGATGAAGGCTATGGTGGGTGCATTGGCACTGGGTGCCCCTGTCACCCCTCCTGCTTGCACGTGAAGAAGGGCACTGTGGACAGGTGAACCTCACTTCTGCGGGGCCCAGCGTGCACTTGGCCAGTGTCACAAGAGGCCTCCCCGTCTCTGCCTGCCTCCATCTCAGTCCCTCCTTCCTGTACCAGAAGCCCTGGTCTCTGCCACTCGCCCAGGTGACATCCTCTCTCTCTCTGTGCCATGTCCCCTCGTGGGTCCCATGGGCCGTGTGGACAGCCACGTGGCCGCACAGGGGTCATTTCACAGACAGTCAGCCAGGTACAAGGACCAAGGGCAAAACCCACGTGCCCTGCTGGAATCACTCTTTCTAACGTCAAGCAGAACGGTGACCAGGGGAAAAGGGAGCGACCATCTCTGAGCCTCGGTTCCCCCACCCCCCCCACCACACACACACACAGACACACACGGCACATTGCGTGGTCCGAGGGAGACAGAACCAAATCTCACAACGGCCATTCCTCCATCCTCGTCGCCTTTCTAACTCTTCACTAGAAAAGCTGCAGAGGCAGCCAGGGCCCAGCTCCCAGCAAGCAGGAGGCCTTTGTGTGCCGCGCTCCTTTGAATTGCAGATGAGAGGATTGATTAGGGAGTCAGGCTATTGGGATGTGAGAGACAGCAATGCTCCTGATCCAGGATCCCCGCCCCCACTGATCTGCCTGTGCCCTGAGTTCCCTGGGTGCTGCCCAGGGGCACCTGTGGCCTGAAACAAGGGGGTGGTCAGGCTGTCAGCACCCTGTAAAACCTGGTCTAAAATTATCCAGCCAGCCAGTCGCAAATCCAACCATTCATCTCTTCAACCATACATACATACATCGGCCCATTCACCCACCCACCCACCCATCCATCCACCCATCCACCC
>NC_133403.1:1097739-1221496 GCF_047511655.1 Castor canadensis
ACTTGACCCTCCCTCGGGGACCTCGGGGACCCGATCGGTTCTGTCTCCAGCTGAGCTCACGGAGGAGGGCCGAACGCTGATCGAGCTGTCATCGACACCCTCTCTAGTCACCGGTGCATCGTTTTCAATCAAGCACTCAAGAAACCCCCGATAAGTGGTTTTCGTGTCAGCTGTAAGTCACCAGGGAGCCTGGTTCTCAAATACCGCCACACCGATCGCTCACCGCGCACAGAGGACGTGTGCAAATGATGCTCGGAAATGAAATATGTGTCCATCACCACGAATGTGCCGGAAAATTCTGCTCCTCTATGGTCGCCGTGCTCACTGCACAGAGAATAACCTGAGACCCTTGTGCAAATGACCCGTGTGCAAATGACCTGTGTGCAAATGACCCGTGTGCAAATGAACTGTGTGCAAACGACCCGTGTGCAAACAACCCGTGTGCAAACGACCCATGTGCAATCGACTCGTGTGCAAATGACCCGTGTGCAAATTGTACAACAGCAGCTCCAAAGACGCCAGTATGGAAGCGACCTAGGTGCCAGTGGCGGGTCCTACCCCTTAGGGTCCCCTCAGCACCCGTGACTCACGAGCAATCGCTCACCAGAAACTTCGGGGACGTGTGTGCTGTTTATAGCCTAGTAAGAAATGGCATCTATACTGATCCCAGATCCAAACACCCGCTTGCTGGTGACACGTGCTCTTTAGGGACTCGCCGCCCTGGACAGGTGCCAGTGTCCCTCTGGCTGGGGTTGAAAACAGACAGAAATAAAATCTGCAAGCTCCCCAGTCATTGCAGTGTGGCTACAGTTTGTGAATCTGAGGAAAAACGAGCCTCAGAGTCAGCTCCGGGGAGGAAACCTCGGGGACAAAGTTTCCACTCTTGACCGCGTGGAGCTGGCACATTCAGGTAACGAGTGAGGCCAAGCATGGTGACACACGCCTGTAATCCCTGCACTCCGAGGCCGAGGCAGGAGCACGGTGAGTCCAAGGCCACAGAGTGACACCTTGTCTCAAAAACAAAAAGAAATTAAGATGAGAAAAGACAGCAATAAATGAAGGGCCTGTTAGGGAATCTTTGGGTGAATATTTCACAAAGTGGGTGTCGCTGTCCTCGACCTAAGTCATTTGTAAATTGAATTTTTCTATTGTGGCCCCCGCTGCTTCTTATTTCCTGTCTAGCATGGGTCACTTATAAAATATTCCATAATTAGGGGCTGGTGACATTTCCTACTTGAGAAAACCTCCAATCATCACCCCCATCCACAAGGTTTCCAGAACCAAAAGACCCACAGCAGCCACGCTTGGTCCCGGCTTCCTCGCCCCACACACCACATGGGGGCCGGCCCGCTGCTCGCTTCACTAAGAGAGAAAACGGACAGCACAAGACTGGGCTTAATTGACTGACTCATAAAAAGAAACCCAAATGAAACTCCGAGCTCCAAAAGCAGAGTCCTGGGGGGAAAGCAAGCAGAGTGGCAAGGGGCCACCATGCTGCACTGGAACCAGGAGTCAGTCCCACTGGAGGTGTCCCAGAAAGCAGAGCTCTGTCCCACTGTCCTGTGACAACACCTGGTGACAGAACTCAGGGACAGACACATCTCCTCCTCCTCCATCTCCTCCTCCTCCATCTCCTCCTCCTCCTCCCTCTCCTCATCCTCCTACATCTCCTCCTCCTCCATCTCCTCCTCCTCCTCCTCCATCTCCTCCTCCTCCAACTCCTCCTCCATCTCCTCCTTCATCTCCTCCTCCTCCATCTCCTCTTCCTCCTCCATCTCCTCCTCCATCTCCTCCTCCTCCATCTCCTCCTCCATCTCCTCCTCCATCTCCTCCTCCTCCTCCATCTCCTCTTCCTCCTCCATCTCCTCCTCCTCCTCCTCCATCTCCTCCTCCTTCCTCCTCCATCTCCTCCTCCTCCTCCATCTCCTCCTCCTCCATCTCCTCCTCCTCCTCCATCTCCTCCTCCTCCTCCATCTCCTCCTCCATATCCTCCTCCTCCTCCATCTCCTCCTCCATCTCCTCCTCCTCCTCCTCCATCTTCCTCCTCCTCCATCTCCTCCTCCTCCTCCTCCATCTCCTCCTCCTCCATCTCCTCCTCCTCCATCTCCTCCTCCTCCTCCATCTCCTCCTCCTCCTCCTCCTCCATCTCCTCCTCCTCCATCTCCTCCTCCATCTCCATCTCCTCCTCCTCCTCCATCTCCTCCTCCATCTCCTCCTCCATCTCCTCCTCCTCCTCCATCTCCTCCTCCTCCATCTCCTCCTCCTCCTCCTCCATCTCCTCCTCCATCTCCTCCTCCTCCATCTCCTCCTCCTCCATCTCCTCCTCCTCCTCCTCCATCTCCTCCTTCTCCTCCTCCATCTCCTCCTCCTCCATCTCCTCCTCCTCCATCTCCTCCTCCTCCTCCATCTCCTCCTCCTCCTCCTCCTCCTCCTCCATCTCCTCCTCCATCTCCTCCTCCTCCATCTCCTCCTCCTCCATCTCCTCCTCCTCCATCTCCTCCTCCTCCTCCATCTCCTCCTCCTCCTCCTCCTCCTCCATCTCCTCCTCCTCCATCTCCTCCTCCATCTCCATCTCCTCCTCCTCCATCTCCTCCTCCTCCTCCATCTCCTCCTCCATCTCCTCCTCCATCTCCTCCTCCTCCTCCATCTCCTCCTCCTCCTCCATCTCCTCCTCCTCCTCCATCTCCTCCTCCTCCTCCTCCTCCTCCTCCATCACCATCTCCTCCTCCATCTCCTCCTCCTCTATCTCTTCCATCTCCTCCTCCATCTCCTCCTCCTCCATCTCCTCCTCCTCCATCTCCTCCTCCTCCATCTCCTCCTCCTCCTCCATCTCCTCCTCCTCCTCCTCCTCCTCCTCCTCCATCTCCTCCTCCTCCATCTCCTCCTCCATCTCCATCTCTCCTCCTCCTCCATCTCCTCCTCCTCCATCTCCTCCTCCTCCTCCATCTCCTCCTCCTCCTCCTCCATCTCCTCCTTCTCCTCCTCCATCTCCTCCTCCATCTCCTCCTCCATCTCCTCCTCCTCCATCTCCTCCTCCTCCATTTCCCTCCTCCTCCCCTCCATCTCCTCCTCCTCCTCCATTTCCTCCTCCTCCATTTCCTCCTCGTCCATCTCCTCCTCTTCCATCTCCTCCTCCATCTCCTCCTCCATCTCCTCCTCCTCCATCTCCTTCTCCTCCTCCATTTCCTCCTCCTCCATCTCCTCCTCCATCTCCTCCTCCTCCATCTCCTTCTCCTCCTCCAACTCCTCCTCCATCTCCTCCTTCATCTCCTCCTCCTCCATCTCCTCTTCCTCCTCCATCTCCTCCTCCATCTCCTCCTCCTCCATCTCCTCCTCCATCTCCTCCTCCTCCTCCATCTCCCCCTCCTCCATCTCCTCCTCCTCCTCCATCTCCTCCTCCTCCTCCATCTCCTCCTCCATCTCCTCCTCCTTCATCTCCTCCATGTCATCCAAGGTCAAGGTGTGGCAGGCGGCCTTGTCCCATGCCTGTGTCTTTGGTTCACGATGGTGACAATCCTCTCAGTGTCACTCCACACGGTTGTCCTTCTGTGTGACGTCGCTGACGTCCCTGTGTCTGCATTTCCCCTGGAAGGGGTGAGGGGATGGCTCAGGGCGTCACCCTATGTCTTCATTTTATCTCAGTCACCTCTTTAAGGACCCCATCTCCAGGCACAGCCCCATTCTCGGATGCAGGGCAGATTGGGGCTTCACCATATGAATTTTAGGGGGGACACGATTCACCCCACTACAGCATTGCTGTGTGGATACCCCAAAACCCTCAACTGCAACTTCCCCAGACATCCGCTTGACCTTGAACCTGCACCCAGACCCCCGTCCCTTTTGTCTTTCCCACCTGGCAGGATGACGCCATAGAGGCTGGACACCCACAGCCACGTGACCGTCCCACCCAACCCTGTCGTCTCCAGCCCCCGTTTGACGGCACTCCTCAGATGCCCCATCCCCAAGCCCGAGTCCACAGTCGGTCACCTTCTGTATGGTGACCTCTCAACCCTGGCCCTGTGTCACACTCTGTGAAAACCTAAGATGCTCCTGTCCCCTTCCCACGTGGCTGTGTCAACTGCAAGCTTTTCTACCCTGTCACCCTCTCTTCCGCTGCCTTTCTGTGGGGCCAGTGGACAGACGTGACCTGCCCTGGTGGACTGTGGAAGCCTGGCCTCCAGCCTGGGACTCCGGTGACATCCTCTGTGGCCAGTAGTTTATAGCAAGAAGCCAAAGTCACAGAAGTGGCAGGGAGGAGCTGGGACTGGATCCAGAGGCCACCATTAGCATTGAAGAGGCGGTGACAGCAGACATGGGGGCTGTCACCGGGTGTGTCCTGCTGGCCTGTCACCTCAGTCAGGGGAGGGTGGGGGACAAGGCAAGGCAGGGGTCACCCTGGCATGGGCTACATAGCCGGGTGTGCAAGGGACAGTGGGAGGACAACCAGGGACTGCCATGGAAGGTGACTGTGGAACCGAGGCTTGGGGATGGGGTGTCTGAGGAGTCCAGTCAAATGGGGGGCTGGAGATGGCTGGGTTGAGGGCAAGATGGCCACACTGTGGTCTGGCTGGTAACTATTTCGCTTCTGGTTCTGCAAGGTGACCTGAAGTCCTATTTATTGCTGCAGGGGACAATCGGTTCCCAGGAGATGACTGGCCCTGCGTGGGGGTGACCGTATCAGGGGGTGACCTGTCTGCCAGGCTCTGCTGTTCCTGGAGCCCAAGGTGGCTGCAGGTTTAGGATGAGGTCTGCAGACTTTGGGGCACCTTTTGGGGGGTCTGGAAGCAGACACTGTAAAAGCCGATGGGAAGATACTGCAGTCACACTTATCTCTGTGACTCCAGCCTCCAAGGGACAAAGGTGGGTGTCACCAGATTTTAGGCGGCCATTCCTGAGGAGTGACACGCCTACGTGCAGAGTGAAGCGAGAGTCTGGGACGGCCTAGACAGCCAGGCTTTCGTCCTGCTCTCAGTGACCCCATGGGCCCGAGTGCGGTCACTTGTTCAGCGAGACAGGTTTTTGAGTCCTGTCCAGTTACATCTCAGACAAGTCCCCAGACCCCGGCAAAGCCAGCACCCGTGTGACCCCACGGGTACCACAGTCACCTGGCCCTGTTGCATCTGAGCCCGACGTGACACAGCAACATGGCGACAGGGAATGTGTGGTGGCCGGGAAGGGGACAGTGAGAGAGAGAGAGAGAGAGAGACCAGACGCGAGATTCACGTCACACCCAGAGACTGTGTCCTGCACAAGGTGCCACCTCCTAAATTTTCCGTCACCTCCCGCCAGCCTGGTTAGCCCAGAGCTCATGGACGGGTGACATCTTGAGAGCAGAGCCCTTATGGTCAGGCCACTTCCCCGTGTCCACTGCTGTGTGGGGACCAAGCCATCCACACACGAGCCTTTGGGGACATTTAAGATCCAAGTCACAGCCGTGCCTTTGCCTCGTGGAGGACGCGCTTCAGCTACACGCAAGGAAAGGAATGACAGGAAGGCATGGCCTCCTTCGTGTCCAAGCTGGGGACAGGTGACGGGGTGACCTGGTCCTCTTGCCCACTTGGTGGACACCAGACTTGGCTCCTCGGCTGGGCAGGGTGTGTGGCACAGCTCAGCGTGAGCCTTGGGGACACTGGGGACACTGGGTCACCCGTCATCCCTGTGATGGGCAAAGGGGTGTGCAGAGCCCAGCGGCCTTCCAGGACACATGGCCCACACCATCGGAAGGGCACAGGGAAGGGGACGGCAGGTGGCAGATACGTCTGCCAGTGCCCGGCTCCCACACCAGGATGTCCCCAACCCGGGAACCACAGAACTGGGGTCCCCACCAGACCTGCTCTTCGATCGACATTTCAATGCAACCCCCAGGCAGTGCCCAGTCCAGAGGCTCCAGAAGGACACAGAGAGCCAGAACAGGGGACAAGAGGTGGCCCCTGGCAGGACCAAGAGCCATGCTCTCTGTCGTGGTTGCAAACAGGATGACGACTGGATCCCACCGCCACAGGTCCCTGGTCTCAGGGGACAGTGTGTGTCACAATCAGCCACTTACCTGTGGCCAGCAGGGAGGACCTGTCCCCTCCTGGGTCCACAAAGACACTTCCAGAGCCACTAATTAGGTGGCAGGTGCCAGGCTGTTCGGCTCAGCCAATTAAGCCACTTGCCTGGCTTTTGTCCCCATAGTTGTGATTTCTGTGGTTTACACCAGCAGAAAGCAAGACCAGGGTTGCTTGACCGACTTCTAGAACTCAGGGTCTCCCAGCACCTGGTCAGGCCGAGGCCACCACCAAAGTGACTCCTGTGTCAATGTGGCCCCCACTCGTGGTGAAGAGCCAGGCGGGGAGAAACCAGCGACGCCCGGGCCTCGCTTCAATGGCAGAAGTGATTCCATTACCCTAGAGCACTGGAATCGAATTGGGGTATTTTATTGCGAAACCCATGTCCCCCAGCCACGAAGGGGCCCCAGTCTGTCACTCCCTTTCCCTGGGACCGAAGGGTTTACCAGGGTCAGGAAAACTTCCACAATCCAGGAAAACTACACAGTTAGTCACTCTATTAACAACTGTTCCAGGCCTGGGAGAAAACAGACATGAGCAAGACCCAGGGTCAGGGGGCCGAGGGGTAAAGGGGAGAAAAGAAGAGAAACGGGAAAAGCGGATTTTCATAAACCTCAGACGTATTTGTCGTCCCCCGATGACTTAGGGAGCGGACTGTGATGGTGGCAAATTGTCCTGGGGACCTTACAAACAAACGGCCCTTCATTTCATCCCAGCTGTCCCCAAGGCCACTCGGTGCCAGGCCCCGGCGCCCACAAAGCCTCACGAGTCACGGCTCCACTCTGGGGGCCACCACCTCCCTGTCACCCGTTATGGTCGCCCACATTCTGGTCAGTGTCCCCCCATCTGCCCCGCTCACCCCCAAACTCCGACCCGCTTCCTCTGCCCTTTGCAAAAGCTGGGGGTGCGGCGGCCACACGTCCCCCCAGCCCTGCTGCCCGTGAAGGCCCGGGAGGCCACCAGGGCCATCGTAAAGGGTGATTTCTGGAAGCCATGCTTTTCCCATGGTTTTCCTCCAGGACGTCACTGCCAGGCCACCGAGCTGGTGACAGCCAGGGCCCCCTCCTCCCGGGAAGGGGGACAGTGTGAGGCCAGGGGCCTCCCAGGGACCGAGGGACCGTGCAACCCCTCGGCACCCCCTCTAGGACCCTCTCGCTCAGAGGGGACCCCGTGAGCCACGTCCACTGGGCAGGAAGAGGCGGTCACACACCTGCGTCCACCTGAGCCACGCGGGGCCCCGGCCTTTGTTCTTTCTCTATGGTGGACGGGGACGGGACCCAGGGCCTGTCTGTATTTTGGTTTTCGAGCTAGGCTGGCCTGAGACGTCAGATCTTCCTGCCTCCACCTCCCGTGTGGCCGGGGTGGCAGGTGTGAGCCGCCATGCCTGGCTTACTGGTTGAGATGGGGTCTCCCCCTGGGCTGGCCTCTAATGCAGATCCTCACACTCTGCCTCCTGCATAGCTGGAATTACAGGCATGACCACCAGGCCCTGGGTTCAAAAGATTATTTTTTTTTAAAAAGAAAAGGTCCAACAGCCAGGGGTGAGCAGGACTGGAAGCCCTGGCTCTCTCTGTGACCTGAAGACTTGGTCTCTGTTTCTTCCACGGCCTGGGATCGAGGACCCCGTGACCACTGCAGTTTCCCAGAGAAAAGCCCGTGCTTGGTTCGATGCTGTGACGTCGTTGCCACTTGGGAGCCAGGGGCTCCCACCTGTGTCCTGTGACCGAATCTGCAAAGCCGGGTCCTTGGACGGTGTCACCAAGCCCGTGACGACGGCCACCGCATCCAGGGCCTTCCTGGGTGGTGCACCTCAGACTCGGAGGCCCATCGGAGAACGGCGAGGTATTTGGAGACGGGCAGACCCGAGTTCAAATCCTAACCCTGCATCCGCCAGCCCCGGGGTCTCGGGCCACTTCCCGCACCTGTCCCCACCGCGCCGGGCGTAGATCTGAATTCAGACCGTGACGAGCCAGGCGCAGTGGGGACACCTGTAATCCCCGCTGGCCTCGGCCTCTCGTCTGGGCCGGGAGCGGCCGGGGCTGCAATGGCCACGTCCACAGTGCACACGGCCTGTGTCCTTGTGGCTTTTCCCTGGACCTTGCGGCCGGCGGGGGCCACTGCACGACATCGGGAGGCGACGTCACCCGGGAGGCTGGCAGAGGCAGAGGGACGTGGGGAGGGGGACGCCGTGTCCCAACAGTGCCAGCTGGGCCCCCAAAATTCAAGCCACCAGGCACGAGGGGACAATGTCCCCAGGAGTCCCCAAAACCGGGAGTCCTGGAAGGGACAAATGGCCCCGGTGATCTGTGTGAGACACGGGTGGGGACGTCACCCGGGACAATGGCGCCCCCGAGCCGCTGGCTGGCGTCCGCGGGGGCCCCGAGTTCTTCAAAGACCGCACATCCGTGAGGATTTAATTTCCTTCTCCTGCCGCCCGAGATGCGCCGCCATTAGCTGTTTTCAGCGATTCTATGAAAACGTGTCTGGGAGCCGCCGTCGCGCCTGGAATACGGAGGAGCCGGGACCTGGGGACCTGGGGACACCGCGCCATGGACGCTGTTTCCCTGCTCCGCCTGCTGCCTGAGAGGCCACCTCGCCTCGCCTCAGGGTTTCCTGTTTTCCTTGAAAGCTTCATGGTCACCTTTGAACTTGACCCTGGGGTGTTAGGTCACCTTTGAACTTGTCCCTGGGGTGCTAGGTCACTTTTGAACTTGGGGTCACCTTTGAACTTGTCCCTGGGGTGCTAGGTCACTTTTGAACTTGGGGTCACCTTTGAACTTGTCCCTGGGGTTCTAGGTCACCTTTGAACTTGGGGTCACCTTTAAACTTGACCCTGGGGTGTTAGGTCACCTTCGAACTTGGGGTCACCTTTGAACTTGTCCCTGGGGTGCTAGGTCACCTTTGAACTTGGGGTCACCTTTGAACTTGGGGTCACCTTTGACTGGACCCCGGGGCGTTAGCCTGTCTTCCGCCTTGTTTGCTCAAGCACCTGCCCTCACCTTGCCTGGAAGAGGACGGACTGGGTGACCATCCGTCCCTGGTCTCGGCCAGGGGGACACAACCCAAGATCCTCAGACGGGGTCAGGAGTCAGAGTGGACAAGGTCCCCACGGTGTGCAAAAGCATCACGCGTGTGCCACAGCTGGTGCCAGGCTCTGAGGACAGTGATGGAGCCTGACCTTGGAGGAAGGCTGGGCTGCATGCCAGGTCCCCTCAGATTTTCAGGTCACCCGGGCCCCACCAGCCCATCAGGGACCCTGGTTTCCTTAGGCAGGGCCTCGCCAGCAATGGGGGGTTTTTTTGGAGGGACTGGGATTTGAACTCAGGGCTTTGCACTTGCAAAGCAGGCGCTCTGCCCCTTGAGCCGCTCCTCCAGTCCACGTTGCTGTGGTTTTTTTGGAGATGGGGTCTCACGAACCATTTTGCCTGGCCTGGTCTTGAACCTGGATTCTCCTCATCTCAGCCTCCCGAGTAGCTGGGATTACAGGCGTAGCCACCGGTGCCAGCCAGCAGCAGTTTCAAAAGCTCTCTGGGCATTCCTTCCCACGGTGGCAGCAGTGGACAAAGGCAGGCGAGGCTGACCCCATGAAGGGAAGGAATGGGGTGTCCAGAGGGAGAGGATGAGAACGACCGGGGTGGCTTCCCTCAGGGGTGACACTTAGTCTTAGGATGGGTGTGGAGGAGGACAGAAAAGTGTGAGGGGCGAGGGGGGCGGGAAGGAGGCCACTCTGGACCTTGGTGTCCCTGTCAAGTGAGGGGACACACAGCCTAGGCAGGCAGAGGGCTCAGGAAGGAGAGGGACCAAGGGACGTGTGCAGTGTCTGTGGCCGGCCGCCATATTGCCTTGGGTGGTGGAGGTGCCGGGAAAGGGCAGAAACCAGTGGGGACTTCCCAGCAAGGGAGGGCGGTGGCCAGGAGCACCTGTGGGGCAGGAGGAAGGACAAGAAGCTTGATCCCTGTGTCACCTCCCTGGTGACCTTTGCCCTCTCAGTTCCAAACACCAGGGCCACCTGTGTGGGGACGGCACCCACATCTGAGTCCCCCCACCTGGACCCCGCGTCCACCCGCGGGTGTCTCTGGGGTCTGAACGGGGGAGCGAAATCAGGTGACGAGCTTGGGACGGCCGCCTGCTTTCTGGCTTCTCAGTATTTTTCAAATTCTGCTTGGTCCCTGTCCCTGTCACACTTCACGGAATCCGAAAACGACCCAGAAGAAGGGGACACTTTCTCCCGCGTTTCACGAGCTCCTGATTTTGTCGTGACTGTGATTTGTCTGGGAAAACGGGGATGTGGTGACAGGAGGTCACCGGGGACAGGTGGCCCCTGGCTCCTTATCCACAGGTCACCTTCTGTGACATCAAACACAAGCCTCAAATGGGCAGCGACCTGAATGTCCACCCAAGGGGGAGAAAAATGGATTGTGACTTAGCTAAAGATGCAAAGGACACCATTGGGGCACAGTGGCAATCGAGCAGGGAAAATGTGACATCCGAGAGGGAGGACAACCAGGTGCGGGGTAAAGACGAGGAATGTCACCAGCAAAGACCCTGTGGTGCCCACCCTGTCGTGCTGGGGCGCCGTCCGTCCTTCCACTCTTTTGAGACAATGAGGCTCCCCTTCCACGCACACATCGGCCCCTTCCCACCGGAGGACAGAGGCCAAAATGTCTGCCGGGGCGGGGGGCCGTGCGCTCCCTGTCACCAGCCCTGTGTGATGCTGGACAAACAAGCCTCAGTTTCCTTGTCTGTACGATGGGCCTCGGAGACCACCGTGCGAAAATGAGTCACTGCTGGTGGTGAGCGAGCTTTCCGCTACTGTGACAAAACGCCCGAGGTGGTCAGCCCGTCAACACCGAGGGTCGGTCCTGGCTCCTGCTCTGGGGACATGGCGGGTTGGGGTGAGGTGGGGCAAAGCCACTCACCCCAAATCCTGCCATGGGGGGAAAGGGAGAGAGAGAGAGAGAGAGAGAGAGAGAGGATGGAGAAAGAGGGAGAGAGAGGGGAGGGAGAAGGAGGAAGGGGGGAGGGGATGGAGAGGGAGAAGGAGAGAGAGAGAGAGAGAGAGAGAGAGAGAGCGCGTGAGACCTGCCCATCCCCTGGAGGCCCCACCCCCAAAGACCAGAAGGCCTCCCACTAAGCCCCGCCTCTTAAAGGTGCCTCATCCACGAGGCGTGCTGGGGACAGTGGCCTTCAGGGGACACTGATCCAAACCTCAGTTCTTTTCGAGGCACTCAGCTTGTGTCCACAAGCACTAGTTCCTTCAGCATCCACGGTGACCGTCCTCTGAGGGCGAGCCACCTCGAGGCCAGTGACACTCTCCTGACCCGTCCAGCCCCGCCTGCCCCCGGGGGTCCCTCTTCTTCTTCTGTGGGCCTCGGTCCCCGACCTGGTGTCTTTGCAAATGAGGCCGGGGGCCACAGGCAGAGATGTCGACCCCCCAAATCCTCACCCGGGAAGGGGGCAGGGGGACAGGGCTGGCTTCCCCAGCCATGGTGGCGAATTCGAGTCTGAATTCAGGAACCCCCTCCTGAAAGAAATCGGGAAGCCCCCGCCCTGCGCAGTGACGGTCACATTTGCTGAACCCAAGGTGGCCTCGACCTGCTGATTCTGCCCACATCTGCTGGGCACCTGGTGTGGCCAGGCTGCGTTCTGCACATTGAGGACAATGTCCACCCTGGACGAAGGGGACCAACACAATCGCCACCCTGTGAGGGGACTTTGTGTTTCTATTTTTATGGCGTTTGATAAAAGGTGACAAATCTTGGGGTGGAAAGAGTAAGGAAGATACAGAGTTGTGGTTTTTTAATAGGGTGGACTGGGGTGTCACTGGGAAGGGGACATTCAGAAGAGGAAGGGGACGCTGTGCGGGTGCAGGGCGATCGGGCAGGAGGACAGAGGCCAGTGCAAAGGGTGGGTGCCTCCTTCCCCATCCACAGAGGGTCACCTGGTGACCTGGCTGCCACGGTCTTCTGCCCATGGCCTCTCACAGGACGCAGGGAGGAGGCGCCAGGTCAGGGCCAGCCATGGGCACTGGGTCACCCGGGAGAGGCCGGTGAGGAAGGAGCCAGGGGAAGGACCTCTCCTGTCACCTGTGTGTGCTGGGGACACTCCTGTGCCCTAGGGGAAATCAGAGGGAAGTAAATGTGTGACATCGTGATCCCAGAGGTGACAGGGGCTAAAAACCCACGCTGGCCTCGGGGCCTCCTTTAAGAGCGGAAGTCCTGAGAAGGGAAGCTGGGGGGGTGGACAGGTGTAGAAGGGGGTCACAAAGGCCACTTCCAGTCCCCATCCCTCTAGAATATTCCAGACGCAGCCCTGGGGGAGCCCGGCCTTTCTTCTGTGACTGGGGTGGGCAGCGAGCCACAGGGTGACATGGCTCTCTGTCCATGTGTTCGTCCAGTGCCTCTGTCCCCACAGGGCATGTCTGTCCACCCACTGCCCAGCACACAGGTGACACCTGGCATATCCTGCCTGGCCCAGGGACCTGGCCTGGGGACCCAGGAGGCTACAACCTGCTCAGCCCTCTGAGGACAAAGGTCCAGCTGGTGGCAAGAGGACAGGAAGACCTCAAAGTCTAAGATCTGATCCCCAATCCCGAGAGACGGGGACCGTCCCCCACAGCCTGTCCCCTCCCAGGAGCAGATGGCCGTGGAGTGGGACTGGGTGGGGGGCCTTGAAACTGACATTCCTGGCCAGTAACTGTTCCTGTCCTCATGGACAGTCCCTTCTTTGCCCCGTGGGACAGGGGTAAAAGGGACAAGTGACACCGAGGCTGCCCCAACACTTCCTGCGTGACAAGGACGGTTTGGGAGTAGAACAGCCAATCTAGAAGCAGAAACGAAACCATGAAATTAATTTTAATAAGGACTTTATTATTCCCCATAGCAAAAATGCACTTACTCTCACTCTTTTATGTATTTATTCAGTTAGTGACAGCACTGGGACTTGAACTCTGGGCCTCAGGCTTGCTAGGCAGGCGCTCTGCCACCTAAGCCACGTTCCCGGCCCTTGCTCAGGCCTGAAATCCCCCTACTTGTGCCTCTCGAGTAGCTGGGATTACATGGTGCGTCACCAAGCCTGGCTTCTTTGTTGAGATGGGGTCTTGCTAACTTTTATGTCAGGGCTGGTCTCAGACTTCCGGCCTCCCGATCTCCACCTCCCACCCAGCTGGACGTCACCATGCCTGGCTAGTTGGCACCCATTCCCGGCACTAGGTCTCTGATGTCACCTATGTTTGACACACGTCACACTTGTGACACGGGTTCCTGTGGCCGAGGTTTTCCAAACACACTTCCAGGAGAGCGGAGCCTCCGACCCCGAAGGTAAATCCCTAAATGAAATGACGTTCAGGGTGCAGGTCCCTGTCCCCCGCCCGAGGCCGTCACATCTGCTTCTCCCGGGACACAAAGGGCCACCAGGACGGGGACTTCCGTGCCAAAGCCAGGGGCATCTTGACCCGGCCACCAGGGACCACGGACAGCAAGAAGGAGGTGGACATGTCCAGAGGAGGGTGGAGGACGGGGACAGACAGGTGCCTTGCGGACATGGGGTCCCCACCCCACCCCAGGGGCCTCAGCGAAGCTGGAAGACAATCTCTCTCTCTCTCTCTCTGTCCCTCACAGACAGGATGGGGACGACTGTCCACCACCAATGCTCCAAAGACCACAGCCTGCTGTCCCCGTCCTTCAGTGAGGACAGGGCTGCTTCCCACACCACCTGCCATGCTGTCCCCCCGTCCAGCTCCCATCTGACCACCGCCCTGCCCTCCCCAGGTCACCTGAGCTGTCAGAACCCGGCCCCAGAAGGGGACAGCCCCCGTCATCGTCCCCAGTGTGGCACGAGAGGAAATAAGGCACAGAGAGGTCGTGGTGGGCGCTGAGCCACACAGCAGAGCGAGGATTTGAACCCAGGTCTTGCAGGGCGCGCCCCACGCGGGCTGCACTGGGGACAGTCCTTCCATTAATCCCTTTTTGCTCCTTTTCCCTTTCCGTGGGGTGATGGGGTTTGAACTCAGGACCCCGCGCTCTACGGCCTGAGCTACGCCTCCGTCCCTTTGGTGGTTTTGGAGATGGGGTCTCGAGCTCCATTTGCCCAGCTGGCCTCCAGCCTCAGTCCTCCCGATTTCAGCCTCCCGAGTAGCTGGGATTACAGGCTTGGTGCAAGAGGCCGTCACCCATTTGTCCTGTGGCCGTCACCCATCTGTCCCCTGGAGCCCGGCGGCGGGGGGACGTGTGACCGTTTCCCAGGCCAGCATTTGTGGGACAGAAATGGCTTTTCCCCCACATAGCACAGAGAAGAGGTGGAAAAAATCTAGAAAAAGGGGAAAACGGCGACGCCGTGGTTTCGAGTTGCGTTTGGTTTCGGGACGCGTGGCGCGGGGGACCGTCCCCACACGGTGTGGCCCTGGGCGGGAAAGGCAGCAACAAGCAATTTAAGATCTTGAAAGATAAAAGATAATAAAAGTAATTAAGATAATTAACCGCCCCGAAGAGAGGAATTTGCCGCAGTAAATTCCCAATTTGGTTGCATCTGGCGAGATCACAGCTGCCACTCTGCGTGACACGCCGCCACTCAGCACACCGGGCCGTCGTCCCTTGGCGGAAGCGTAAGGAAAAAAAAATGTCACAGAAAAGCAGGGCGGGGACACAGGCAAAACTGCGGTCATCGGTGTCTGAAAAAAATCTGGGTCATCAAGCCGGAGCCAGTGGGTCCCACGGCGCCAGGTTGGGGTCTCAGGGTGACTGTCACCAGGACACATCCCACCAAGCCCTCCTGTGACAACCCTGTCCCTGCTCAGCCCCTCTGCAGCTGGCCCAAGGTCACTGGAAATGCTCCTGGCAGAATCCCCAACGTCCCCCAGGGGGACCCTCGGGGACGTCGCAGCCTCCCGTGCACTGTCCACGCCGCACAGTGACACTCAGCGTTCGCAGCACACCCATCATTCCCCAGACTGTCTTGGTTGAGTGACTGTTTGATCCTCACTCTGTGCCAGTCACCGCGCTAACTGCTGGGGGTTAAAAGGTAGCTGGGGACGTTTGTCGGCAGAATCGGGCACCGGCACCTCCAATGTTCTGCCCCAGGTTCAAGCCCTGCGGATGCACAGCAGAGAAAAAAGAAACACCGGCCAAGGCGCGGCACTGGGAGCACGTGCAAGAGCCCTGAGGTCAGGTGGAGTCCGCACCGTGGGGGACCTGGAAGAGGCCACAGGGGCTGCAGCAGAGCAGACCGAGGCCGAGTCACACAAGACCAGGAGTCAGGACTTTAGTGAGGTCACGGGGTGGTGGTGGGGGGTGACACGTCTGTCTTTCTTTCTGGCTCTGCTCACCCTGGGCAGCTGGGTGGGGTGGGGTTGGGAGCATGGGGACAGGAGAACAGGAGAGACCATGGAGGAGCCTGTCACCGAGGCCCAGGTCACAGGGGACGGTCACATGGGACACTGGCTGCCCTGAGCTGTTGGTGAGGGAAGGCTTCTGGTCAGGTGTGGGGGGACAGGCCACACCATCACGCAGGCGCCACACCAGTGCAGCCTCGGATCTAGGTGGCAAGCAAGACGAGCTCTGGGGACATTGAGGGAGAACACTGGAGCTCTTGCACCAGCACACATTGGGCACCAACTGTTTGTCAAGCACCAGTTTAATGAGACATTCTGTCACCTCCTGAACCTTCTTAGCACACCTGCTGCAACACAGGTGAGCATGACCACATTGCTACAGGACAGACAGATGGACAGTTGGATGGATGGATGGATGGATGGGTGGGTGGATGGGTGGGTGGATGGGTGGGTGGATGGATGGGTGGGTGGATGGGTGGATGTGTGGGTGGATGGATGGGTGGATGGGTGGGTGGGTGGATGGATGGGTGGATGGATGGGTGGGTGGATGGATGGATGTGTGGATGGATGGATGGATGGGTGGATGGGTGGATGGATGGATGGGTGGGTGGATGGGTGGATGGGTGGATGGGTGGATGGGTGGGTGGATGGGTGGATGGATGGGTGGGTGGATGGGTGGATGGGTGGGTGGATGGGTGGATGGGTGGATGGGTGGGTGGATGGGTGGATGGATGGATGGGTGGGTGGATGGATGGGTGGGTGGATGGGTGGATGGGTGGGTGGATGGGTGGATGGGTGGGTGGATGGATGGATGGGTGAATGGATGGGTGGTTGGGTGGGTGGATGGATGGATGGATGGGTGGATGGGTGGATGGATGGATGGGTGGGTGGATGGGTGGGTGGATGTGTGAATGGATGGGTGAGTGGGTGGGTGGGTGGGTGCGTTTGTGGGTGGGTTTTGGGTGGGTGGATGGATAAGGAGAGACAGCCTTAGGAACAGGCAGAAACACAAATGCTCCCAACTTTTAATGGTCAACCTGGATCTGTCCTCTTTGCAATGGTGACAGGGACGGGTACAGGAGGAAGTGAACTTGGAACTTGGAACCTGTTCTCTGTCCAGGCTAGCGACATGGGTTCAGTCCTCTGTCCTGACGTGGGCAGCGGCAGGTCCACAGTTCACAGTAGCCATGATCGCCGCGGGAGGTGACAGGCTCTCTCACATGTGTGGTGCTGAGCCGGGATCCCGGGCAGGTGAGTGGACACCACGCACACTCAGCATTAGTGATTTGTGGCTCTTCAGAGAGTTTGGGGGCCGTGATGCCATCGTGAGCTGAGAGGCATCTGCGAGGCGACCTCTGCACCGGAACAGCAGGGTGGAGGCCATGTAGGACAGGGCTGCTGGACCCGCAGCGCATCCTCTCCCACGGAGGCAAAGCCACCCTTCCCAGCGTCCACTGGGGCCTCCGCGTCCCTCCGCTCTGACACCCCAGCTGCTCCGTCTGTGTCCCAGGGAGCCGCCTACCGGGGACCCTGCCCAGCACCCAGTAAATCTGGACCCAAATGAGGCGGGCGCCCGGGATGGCTCAGTAATTAGGCTTCAAGCGTTGCCGTAATTCACCAGCTAATTACCGGCAGGCTGTGCCAGCTCGGCCCTTGGAGGCAAGTAGCCCATTTCCCTGGCAGACTGGCCCATAAAACCCCGCGGAAGCACGCGGATTTACTGTATTTATTTATTGGAATTTGGCGACAAATACCTGGTACCCAGAGGCCTTGGGGTGGGGGGACATAACTCTGACATACAGATTGCTAAAATGAGGGAGAATTGTAAGAAAGAGTCGGCCGGCTTCCGCTTCCCACACGGCAGGAACAAAGCCACAGGGAACGAATTCCTGGATTGAATGTGAGGTGACAGGAGCCCTGAGAAAGTGACCCCAGTGGCAACCCAGCATGGCCCCCTTCCCACCTCCATTCTCCAGGAAGCTAATGTACCCCAGGACCTTTGCACGTCCTCTTCCCTCTGCCCAGGTCTCAGCTCCGTCAACATCCTGCCAGGGAGGCTTATCTTCCTGCAGCCCCTCATCACCGAGGACCCTGATCACCTTTCTCACACCATCCCCTGTCCAGGCATGCTAGCCCTGACCTACTTGGAAGGTCTTCACTAAATGCAACCCCTCCTGAGCACAGCGTTCACGCCCATGTGGATTTTGTTTCCCGCTGGGGAAGGCTTAGCTCCCCTCAGTTCCCTCTGCACCCCCTGCTGAGCTCTGGGTCAGAAGCATAGAAAACCTCAGCACATATTGCGTTTGTTGAATGACTAAATGATAGGACTTTGCAAAGGGGGATGGTGGCACCTGGCTTTACTCTCCTCCCTGCTTCTCCCTGCTGCTCCTTCTACACTATTCAGAACTGTTATGTATTGGAGTGAGGGGCTGTGTTACCCCCACACCACGGGTCAGGAAATGGAGGTTCTGAGGGGTCAAGAAGCTTGCCTTTGCCAGTTCAGTGGGGAAGACAGAACCTCTCTCGTCAACCATTGCTCAAGGGAGGTGGCGTACAGCACACAGATGACTGGGTGTGTGACACACCAGAGACATGAGCTGAAAGGAAGCCATTCACACGGGGAGCAGAGCGAGGCCCCGGAAACCATGAGCCCACCCTCCAAGGTACACAGGGGAACAGGTTCAGGGGGCTTCCAAGCCCCGCAGCGGCCTCCCAACTCCAGGTGCCGTTTCCTCCTCATATCAGGTGGGAGGCGGTCAGGCAGCCGGCCATGGGCAGAGCCAGACCTGGACCTGGACGTGCGACCTCTGCATCTGATCTGTGCCGCGCCAACAATGGCGGCTTCCTCCCCTGGCAATGGGAGAGCACAGAAGGTCATCTGGAAAGTCATGGGGTCTGCTGAGCACAGAGCTGGGGTACGGGGTTCAGGGGTGGATGGAGGGGGAAAGAGGGGTGGGTGGGTGGATGGGTGGGTGGATGGGTGGGTGGGTGGATGGGTGGATGGGTGGGTGAATGGGTGGATGGATGGGTGGATGGGTAGATCGTGGGTGGATGGGTGGATGGGTGGGAGGGTGCGTGGATGGGTGGGTGGATGGGTGGGTGGATGGGTGGATGGGTGGATGGGTGGATGGGTGGGTGGGTGGATGGGTGGATGGGTGGGTGGGTGGATGGGTGGATGGGTGGATGGGTGGATGGGTGGGTGGGTGGGTGGATGGGTGGGTGGATGGGTGGGTGGATGGGCGGGTGGATGGGTGGATGGATGGATGGATGGATGGGTGGGTGGGTGGGTGGATGGGTGGGTGGATGGGTGGGTGGATGGGTGGGTGGATGGGTGGATGGGTGGGTGGATGGGTGGGTGGATGGGCGGGTGGGTGGGCAGTCGGGCGGGCGGGTGGATGGGTGGGAGGGTGGGCGGGCGGGTGGGTGGTGGTGTGGGCAGAAGTGTGAGTAGCAGGTGGTGACAGGTAGGTGGGTGAACTTTGAATACTGCCCGCTGCCGAGGTTGTGGTCTCTCTCTGGGTGGTAATGTCTCCCTCGCACCCTTTGTTCCCTACAGACACAGACAATTTTCAGGCCTCCTAGGTCCCCACCTGTTCATGCCTCTCTGGAGAGAGAGAGAGAGAGAGAGAGAGAAGTGGGGACAAGGAGAGAGCGAAAGGAGGGGACATTGAGAGAGAGAAGAGGGGACAAGGAGAGAGGGAAGCGAGGAGGAGGAGAAAGAAGTTGGGGAGGACAAGGGGGACAAGGAGACAGGGAGTGTCTGGTGAATCCAGCCATCCAGGAGGGTCACCAACCTGAGTGTCCTCCCATCCCTGCCACCTGTGACTAAAGAGCCAGAAGAAAAGCCACAGAAACCGTGTCCCCCTCCCAGTGACAAGTGGGTCCACTGAGAGCTCCATCCACAGCTGCCACCAGGCCTAAGAGAGAACCAGCTTCTAGAACTTTCCTTCTCCTGGCCTTGGGGACATCCCAGCCAAGGCCAGCGAGAGGAACTGGCCATGTGGAAACCAACTCATAGATCCGCGGGTAAAACGAGCTGAATCATGAAAGCAATTAATTTAAATATTATTTAAATATATTGGGAGCTCTGTTGCAGGGCTGGCTCTGATCCAGTATGGCCGGGCCACACCATCGTCCCCTGGGTGGGCTCAGCTCGGAGGGGAGACCTGAGCCGCCCTGGAGCTCTGGGAGTTTGGGGGCGTCCTGTAGGCTCTGGGGGTCACCATGGGACAAACCTTACCCCAGGACGCCCCCGTGGCTCATCCAGCCCCACCGGTGTCCCTAAGCTAAGCCAAGACCCTCAGGGAGACGTGTCCTGCACTGAGGCTGGGCCCACGGGGGCGCCGCTGGTGGACGTTAGAGGGTGTGTGGTTCTGGATGAGGGCCAGAGGTGACAGACATCACTGCTGCAGGACACCTCCGGGGTCACCTGATGTAGTGAGGACGGCACAGTTCAGAGAGGGAGAGCCACTGCCCCAAGGTAGCCCAGCAAGCATGAGGCAGAGGGGGCCTGGGGTGGGACTGCCCTTTGACTCATGGCCGCAGGCCACGTGCCCCGGGTCAGGTGGCTCTCTCCTCCTGGGGGCCCTGTTATAATTGCTTCAGGGACCCTGGGTCACAAAGGCCTGGCACACCTGGTGGCCTGGTGGCCTCTTGGTGGCAATGTGGAGTTGCAGCTGACATCTCCCACCTGGGCGCATACCAGTCCAGTCCAGCTGGGGCAAGGGACTTCATTCTGGGTGGGGAAACTGAGGCACACAGCAGAGTCAGTACACTGAGCCAGGAGCTGAGAAGAAGGAAGACGGAGGTTCACTGGTCACCTACTGTGCGCCTCGTCTGCCACTCTCAGTGTCACTTCTTCCATCAGCCGGGGACGTACGCGATATTCTCCCTGACTTCCAGATGAGGAAACTGAGACTCCGGTGGCCAAGTGGAGGACGGGGAGGGCGATTGTCACCTGTGAACGTGTTTGCACCACGGCACGGACACCACGTGGCCCATTTCACAGAGGTGGACACTGAGGCACCGACAGCAGAAGCGATTGGCTGAGACAACCAAGCTGAAGAGTCACTGTGGGTGGCTGTGTCCCTGTCCCTTGTCCACCTGCTAGCCCTGCCCCACACCCAGACTTCAGGCTCCTTCTCCCTCCCCAGCCTGGCTGCAAAGGGCGGCTGGGCACCTATGGAATTTGGGGTGCAGAGGGATCCCCATAGGGAGGTGTGAGCAACGTGGGGGACTGGCCGTGGTGAATGAGAGAGACATGACCACAGCACAGGGGTGACACACGGGGGACAAGAGAGACAGACAGAGAGGGGCAGGAAAATCAAGCAAAACAGAGAGGAACTCACAGCTTCAGAGAGACAAAAAGACTGGGGTGTGCATGTGTGGAGAGAGAGAGAGAGAGAGAAGAGAGAGAGAGAGAGAGAGGAGAGAGAGAGAGAGAGAGGAGAGGGAGAGAGAGAGGAGAGGGAGAGAGAGAGAGAGGAAAGGGAGAGAGAGAGAGGAGAGGGAGAGAGAGAGAAGCAGACGGAGAGAGAAGGAGAGGGAGAGAAGGAGAGGGAGAAAATAATGAAAGAAGCAAAGCAAGGAGTGGGAGGAGATGAGATATGACAGGAACTGAATGAGACACAGACAGGAGGGATGGAAATCACAATGCTGAGCAGGTGACAAAGGAACTAGTGGGGGGGGACACTGAGCCAGGGAGAGGGACAGAGATGGAGCCAGGTGCCTGGAGGTCTTGGTCGCAGATTCTCAGGGGACAAGGGCTGGAACAGGCAGAGGACAAGATGGGAGGAGGTAGCAGTGGAGGGAAAGAGGCCAGAGGGAGCAGAGGCCAGGGTGACACAGGACAGTGAGCCCTGGCTGGGGACCACAAGGGAAGGAGGAAGATGCTGGCCAGAGGGACAGGGCAGCCATGGGTGGCGCGTCCCCCCCACCTGGGGGACCTCACCAGATCCAGGAGCCCCTCCCGTCCGGGCTCTGAAGCCCCGCCCCCTCCTCATTTGCATACAGCCGTTCCTGCCGGGCATGCTAATGCGCGGCTATTTTTGCCTCTCCTGGATGGCGGTTTGCATATATTTGCATACCGGGCGAATTAAGCAGGGATCATGCAAATGAGCCCACGGCTGGGTGAGGGGCTCCCGGGCTGGCTGCCCGCGCCACTTCCCGGTGCCCAGGACAGGAAGGGTCAGCTGTGGCCTCCTTCCTACGCCGCTGTCCACCTCAGGAGGAGGTGACAGAGACAGCCCTGTCATCCTTCGGCCACCTCTGCAAACTTGGAACAGAGGCCATTGTTCCCTCAGCGGCCCCCCTGAGGGCTCGGCCCTCCGTCCCCACCCACTCAGGGTCACTTCCAGGCTTCTGCCCACTACAGGCACTTTGCACACACTGTCCCCACTGTCCCCTCCTCCTCTCCACTTCCTTTCGGCTCATTCACCCTTGAGGCTGCAGGTGGAGTGGCACATCCTCAGTGACCCCCCCAGTCCCCTCTGACCCTGTCACCTCTGACCTCTCCCCCCGCCCCATTAGGATCCCTCGTCCCTGCTCCTCCTGACACCACCACAGCCAGGGTGTGGGACTTCCCGGCCCCCAGGCTGTGCCAGCTGCCACACAGAGGCTCCCGAGCTTTATTTATGGGCTGATGGAAGGACAGATGGACGAAGGAAGGAAGGACAGAGGGAGGAGGAAGGAGGGTGGATGCATGGCTGGGTGGGTGGGGCGATGCCACTGGGCATTTTCCATGTCCCTCAGGTGACCCTCGCCCGGGTCACACTTCAGTGAGTGGCATTTCCCTGGGCCTCGTGCGAGGGCTGCACAGGTGTTCGGACAGGTGCGCCCGTCCACGCGGCCTGCATGTGCTCCTGGACGCAGGCAGACGGACACACATACCAGGCTGCACAGGTTTTCACTCAGTCATTCAACACACGTTTCATGCAGCCCCACTGTGGGTGACTCACGGAGCTGGGTGAGGCAGGGAGTGACAGGTCCCCTTGGGGTCACACATGGCCGGCACGGGGATGGCCAGGTGGGGGAGGGCAGGAGCCACAGTCCCGGGACACTGGCCAATGGCAGCAGGCCCATGAGGCTTCTGGGAATTTCCTTGACTAAAAACTCCATGCATTTCTCTGCAGCCACGACAGGATTCACCCGTGATCGAGACCATCATTGGCGGGGACGGGGACGGGGCCACACTGACCCTCCAACAACGAAACCAGAACACAGAGAGGTCCAGCAGCCTCCCCAGGATCACACAGCTCCAGACTGGTCCAGCCGCCACTGGCCTTACATGCCACCATTGGTCAGGGGACAAGCCCGTGACAGGAGATGACCGAGACAGGGTCCCAGTCCCAGGCACTGCTCCAGGCTGGCCTGCAGACGCCATGTCAGGCGTCCACCGCCCCCAATCACCTACTGTCTTTTTGCATGGGTTTCTTTGGTGGCACTGGGATTTGAACCCAGAGCCTCGTGCTGGAAGCACAGCCTCAGCTCCTCTCTGCTTTAGTGATTTTTCAAACATCTCACATTGTTGCCCGGACTGGCCTCAAATGGCGATCCTCCCTCTCTCTGCCTCCCTGGTAAAGAGGAGAAGACAGGTGTGCACCACATCCCGTGAGAAGGAACTAGAAGCCATTGTTCAAGAGGAATAAGTCGGTGGCAGGAAAAGGGACAGGAGCGTCTGCCCTGGACACTCAGCAGAGGTGACCTCAGCCAGGGGCCGCGGCTTGGCAGGATGGCCGGAGGTGTGACCGGCCTCCTCCCTCTGCACCAGCGCTGCCCTAGTGGGGACACACGGGTGGCACTGTGACAGGGACTGCTGGCTCCCTCAAGGCAGGACCAGGACACACCTCAGGCCTTGCTGGACAGTGGACATGGGCTGGTGGCCTCACAACAGAGCAGGCGCTGATTCTGTGTTGGGGACACAGCTGGGAAGTGGTTCAGGCACCGGGCAGCATGGGCAAAGGCCCTGGGGCAGGGACGGGCTTGGCACACAGAGGTGGCGCCGGGTGACACCACAGGATGCAGCCCAGGGGACAATCACCACGCTGGACAAGGGTTCCTCCATCCCGGCCCTCATCCTCCACCGAGTGTCCTGCTGACCTGGGTCTCCCGTGCTGTGGACGAGGGTCCTGCCCGTGTCTGGCTTGTCCCTGTCACTCCGGGGAGCTCAGACTCCCCGAGACCCGCAGGTCAGTCTGGTCATTGCACGTGATGGAGAAACTGAGGCAGGGTGGACACGGAGCACATCGCAGCAACTGGAAATCCCTGACAAAGTCATCCCAGCCCCAGCATCGTTGAAGACTGTGGGGTAAACCGAGTCCAAAGCCCCCCGGCCGAGAGCCACCCCAAATTTCTGAAGCCTTTGTGGTTCCTGGACTCCGAAGCACTTGGCAAACCTGCGGTTTTGCAGTCACTCGAGTTGGTAAAACGCTGACCTGGCCCCGGCCGCTGCCGTCCACACAAAGGCTCTGACAACTCCTGCTGCACACAAAGCCACTCTGCTTCCTTAACCCGCAATGTCACCGGGGCGCCGATGTCACACGCGTGGCTGCAGTCGGGGAGACGCGCATCTTGGTGACAGGAGCTGGACGATGGGGCCATGGACAGAGATCAAAGGACCGGGCAGCGGGGGAGCCTTCAGATGTCCCCAGAGCTCCAAGGACATTTTCTACCTGGCTCCAGAAAGCGAGGCCAGGGCCCTGACAGGCGGAGGAGGAGGTGGCACTGAGGCCCAAGCACGGCCATCTTGGCGGGCAGTGACATCCCTGTCACCACCGGGGTGGAGAGCCGGCTCTGCACATCCGTCTGAGATAGGCAAATTCTTATAAATAAATAAAAGGTTCCTATTAAAAAGTCCTTCTTAGCGCGGCGGTAATAAAACCAGGGCCACTGCCGGATGACAAATGCAGCCGGCCACGTCCCTCCGGCCGCTCTCGAGCCTGGATTCCCCTGGGCTCCTTCAGAAGAAGGTCGGGACCAGGCCTGGGGCTCACGCCTGCAATCCCAGCTACTTCGGAGGCACAGAGAGGAGGATCCCAGGTTGAGGCTGGCCAGACAGAAAGTGAGAAAGAAGCAACTGTGACCCCAGCGGCTCCGTGGGGGACGTGGGAGGCTTGTGCTGTAATCCAGCCTGGACAAAAGCCCGACACCCGATTCAAAAAATAACTAAAGCCAAAAAGGCCTGCCCAGCAAGCCTGAGGGCCTGAGTTCAAATCCCGGCGCTGCCGGAAACCAAGAAGGTTGGGCTGAGAAGGGTGGGGGGTGAGGGAGGGCGTGCACACAGCCTGCGTCACATGCGTCCCTCACACGCTCTGTCACAGCCATGCACGTCACCCACGTGTGGTCACAGCCATGTTCACGAATGTCACATGGCCCCCGTGCACACGGTCAAACATCGCTTGTCGCCTCGCTCTCACGCGTGCCCTGCACACCTCACGCACATGCCAGGTGTGGCACGCTGGTCACCTGCGCACACACAGAGCTAGAGCCACCACTGAGGCAGGACAGGCTCACAGCCGTGTGCCAAGCATGGTCACCTGCCCTCCACCCTGCACCAGCACCACCTGCGCCAGCATATCCAAGCACACAGGCCACAAAGGACAGCAGAGCTCTCTCCGCCACCCCCTCCCTCCCTCTCTCTCCCTCCCTCGCTCTCCCTCTCTCTCTGTCCCTCCCCCCCATGCAGCAGCCTCCCTGCCTCCCCCTCCACGTGGCACCCCTCCCCCACCCGGCTGTGTTTGTGCAGCTGTCCCCACGTGGGGGGTGGGAAGAGCCACCTGGGGCCCAGGCTCAGCCCAATCAAGAATTTCTCACCCCCTGCGGTGGCGGCGGTCAGGCCCTCTGAGGCACCTGCTGTGTGGACAGCACCCTGACCTGCAGCCCCCAACCCCGGGGACCAGGCCCTCCATGGGCTCCTGTGTCTGAGCCCAGCTTTCCCCAGCCCGTGTCCAGCCAAGGGCCAGCAGGCGACACAGGGGCCCTGAAGCTTCCCTTGCCGTGGGAGGGGACATGGGCGGACCTGCAGCAAGCCGGGGTCCCAGCTCATCTGGTGTGAACACGGATGTGGCCAGGCCCCACCGGTGTCCTCAGGACAGCCACACAGGTCAGTGGCAGCTTTCTCACCCATTGGTCTTGACACCAGCCGGACACCTCCTCCAGGAAGCCCTCCATCTTCCGTCCCGCCCCAGGCTGCCCGTGCTTCCTCCCCAATATGAAGCCATGGCAGCAGCGTCCAGGGTGGCCTTTGTGTCAGGAGGACGCACAAAGGACTTGCTGGACGGAGGGAAGCACCCAAGCCTCGTGTCTGTGGGTGCCTGGATGCTAATTAGCAATGGTGACATTTCGCAGGGCACAGCAATTGTCCCACGCTAACCCCACATGGCCACCAAGGGCTCCCGCCAGCCCCGGGGACGCCACTGTGGGACCTGATGTCCCTGGCGTGGGCTGGGGTGGTGGCCAGTGACCAGCACAGGGAGGGACCCCACACCCCACCCCCACCCCGGAGCAAGGAGTCCCCTGTGCTGCTGGGGACCAGTGGACGGTGTCCCCCCATACACAGTGGACAGTGTCCCCCCCACAGTGGACGGTGCCCCCCCACACAGAGGCTGACAGTGACAGGCGGAAGTGTGGGGGAGCCGTTCAAACAAGCCTTCTCTCGTCTGCTCTCTGAGCCTCAGCTTCCCCTTCTGTAAGGTAGGAAGAATAGGCCACTGTCAGGATGGGGGGGGGATGTGCCACGTGCAGTGCTGGACACAGTAGGCCTTCCGAGGGCCAGGTCCTCACAGACACTGACATGGACTCATCTAAGCGAGAATGATCCCCCAGGCAGGACGGGCACAGCGACACACGCCTGTAATCCCAGCTACCCGGGAGGCAGAGATCAGGAGGATCACGGTTCAAAGCCAGCCTTTGCAAGACCCCATATCGAAAACATGCACCACAAAACAGAGCTGGCTCAGTGGCTAAACAGGCAGAGTGCCGGCCTGGCAAGCCTGAGGCCCTGAGTTCAAATCCCGGTGCTACCATAAAAAAAAAAAAAAGAAAGACACACCTTGCATAGTTAAGTGGACTCATCCCCCGACTCCACAGTGCAAAGTGTGGAGTCCCCGCAACAGCCACCCTGTCACCCAGAGCCCCCAACTGTCCCCTGTGCCTCTGCAGAGCTCACATCTGACCGGGCGGCCGTGATCCCTTGGCTGTAACTGAGGACGCGGTGACCAGGACACGGCAGAGTCAGTCGACACGGGGCTCAGCTTTCAGCCCAGGCCCCGCGGCAGGACAGACATCCCGTGAGGAAAGGCCGCCTGACATTCCTGAGCGGCCACCGCGCCAAAGAAAACTCAGCCAGGCTTGGCTTGGCGCGGGCCCAAGCCGGTCTCGGCGGGGGACCCGCAAACATTTACACAGCTGGCGGGTTCGGTCAGGGCTCGGGGGCCCCTGTGTCCCCCCCAGCCCGGCCAGACGCAAAACACCGCGGCCACCCCGAGGAAGGCGACTAAGGGAGGCTGGAGGTTCTGTCTGTCTGTCTGTCCATCCAGCCGATGGCCGTCCCCCCCAGCGGCGGCCACTCGTGTGCAGGTCAGTCTGGCCAGTGCGACGTCCATAGAAGGGTCCCCAGGTGTGACTCGGGGAAGGTGAGGCAGGGTGCTGACAGCCCCGGTGGCCGCCTCTGTCACCACTCCGCCGGCCACCTTCCCCCGGGATGCCACCAGCACCCCACGTCCTCTCACCTGCTGGCCATGTCAGGTGAGGCCCAGCCTGGGGACGAAACCAGTGGGACCTCGGGGACAGCCAGTTTATCTGTCACGTCCCCCAGCTCCCTCCATCCCGGTCACCCCCGCCTTGTGCCTGGGTGGCCACTGTCACCTCCTCCTGCCTGGCCTCTCAGCCTCCACGCCTGGCCCTGAGCCATCAGAGACAGGGGAGCGTTCCAGACCAGCCTGAGCCAGGGACAGTTGTGAGGAATGTAGCCGTGGGGACTTCATCACCTCTCGGGATGGCGGTGAGTCCATCACAACTCACAATATTAACAAGAAAAATTCCCAAAGCCAAAAGCACAGCGAGCCAGGTGGTGACAGGCAAGACTTCATTCTACAACACAGAGAGCCAGGCACGGTGCCCAGGCCTGTAATCCCAGCTACTCGGGAGGTAGAGATCAGGAGGACTATGATTCAAGGTCAACCTGGAAAAAAACAAGTTAGTGAGACCCCATCTCAACCAACAAGCCAGACCTGGTAGTGCAGCCTTGTGGTTTCAGCGGTGGGAGGCACAGATAGGAGAATTTGAAGTTCTAGGCCAGCTTGAGTGACAAAGTGAGACTCTATCGCAAAATAAATCAGTCAATAATCAATAAATAAAGCCCAGTATTGCATAGCAGATGTGTAAACCGGTGACAGTTATTATGGGCTGTAGGGTCTCTGTGTTGCCCAGGCTGGTCTTGAACTCCAGGTCTCAAGAGATCTGCCAGCCTCAGCCTCCCTGGTAGCTGGAACTACAGGTACTTTTATGCAAATATGGATACTTTTATGCAAATGCAGGTACTTTATGCAAATACAGATACTTTTATGCAAATGTGGGTACTTTTATCCAAATATGGATACTTTTATGCAATGCAGGTACTTTATGCAAATATGGATACTTTTATGCAATGCAGGTACTTTTATGCAAATATGGATACTTTTATGCAAATGCAGGTACTTTATGCAAATACAGATACTTTTATGCAAATGTGGGTACTTTTATGCAAATATGGATACTTTTATGCAACACGCCTGCTGTGCTCTGCTACAATGTTACCCTAGCCCTGATGTCACTGGGCCAAGCTCCTTCTCAGCTCCGTGACCAAGTGACACAGAGCCAGGCACAGTGTCATGACTGGTCACGGGCACCGCGTGAGCACCGCAAGGACAAAAGTGGCCTCAGGCGCCTTCCTCCTCCCCCTTCCTCCCCGGGACATTCCCACCCTCAGCTTTTCTTCAGACCCACCCAAAACAGCACAGCTCACTTCTGTTTCCTTGGGGACTTCACATAAATGGGGTGACGGTGTTAATCGTGACATTCTTGTTCTGTGTCCGGCTTCTTCCCTTTCACTTTACATGGCGAGATTCATCCGTGTTGGTGAGAGGCGCTGTGGCCATTCGTTTTCACTGCTGTATAATATTCCACCGCGGGAACGAATCCATTTCGTGATCTAGTTGACTTGGTAGACTTAGGGTCTTTTTCGGTAGACTTATTAAGTCTAATTTTCTTAGCGTGTAGCACATGGCAACCAGGCTCTGTGGTCACTCACGACATCTAGGACCACGGCCCTGCCCCAAACTAAAATCATTGTGTTGCAGGACTTGTCAGAGCCGTCAGTGTTTCACCAACGTGCGTCGTGATCCCAGAGGACGCACGGGTGAGTGGATCAGCACAGTGGGGAGAAAGAACTGGCCTTGAAATCTGCTCATGCTTTTTAGTCCCTGACTTGCTGGGCTGGCTTGGCTATGTTCCTTGCTGCCTCTGGGCTTCTATGTGTTCAATTGCACAACGCAAGTTTATTCGTTGTGAGCCCCTGAAAGGTTTCCCGTCGGTCACTTCCACCCTCGGGAAGAGGGAGCCATGTCCCCGGGTGCTGAGGACCGGGCGTCCCCAGGGAACGGCAGGAGGAAGGGGGGACGGTGGACGCCCATGGCGTTCGGAGGGAGTAAGGGGGCAGAGACATGGTCACACACGGATGGAGTCACCTCACGGCCAGCCACCGGCCTAGCCACACTGGTCATGGGAGCAGCAGAGGTGACAGAGCCTCGGCAGGGTCAGCGTTTTAAATTTTCATGGGTGGACAGGAGGGAGGAGGAAAAATGTCTAGAAGTGTTCCTTAAGGGGACAACGACAAAGAATCAAAGGCTGAGGACGGGCTGACAATTCAAATGTCCCCAGAGGGAGGCTGAGAACTGAGAGGCAGTAGGGCGGGGTGGGGACTGGGGCAAACTGCCATAACCCCAGCGAATTATTCTGATTTTTAAAAGACATCATTGTTCAGACCAAAGAAAACGCATTTGCCCCTTGGTGCAGCCCACGCTGCAGCCCCAATTTAAAGAAAGACCCCAGTCCAGTCCCCCAGCTCCCCGGGCCAATGGGAAGGCAGCACTCACTCAGGCTCCGTGCCCATTGGCTGCTGCCATGCGTGGCCCCGCCCACCACACAGTGTCCTGGAGGAGATGGACAGCAAGGAGCGCGTTCTCTAGACTGCGCATGCGCCCGCGGGTCATGCATAATTAACGCTCCTGGATAAATATACAGATTGGCAATCAGCGATCGATCCACGACAGCTGCCTGTCATGGCCGCGCTGAGCACAGTGCAAGCCAGTCCCGGGGAACGGAGCCTGGCCTCCTTGCCCCAGGGCAGGACCCTTGTCCCACGGACTGCTCTGGCACCTAGGGGACCAGGAGGGCCCAGGGGGGACCAGGTGCTCCCCAGCCCCTGGGAACTGTGACTGTCACTGATTTGCAGATGTGGGGGAAATGGTTCAGTTCAGGAAGGGGCATTTTTCTCAGGGTTCTGAGGCTAATATATGGGACCAACAGGATTCCAGCCCAATCTGTTGGTTCCCAAATTCTTGCTTTTTAATGTTCTGACCTCCATGAAGCCCATGGTGGAGCGCAGAGACTGTGCCAGGTGTCGTCCCAGACACTGGGGACACTGCAAACCTCAGGCTGAAATGTCACCTCTAAGAGGTGAGGGGTGGCCAGGCCTCTGTCCTCATGGACAAATGAAGCCATTTTTCCCAGGGCTTCCTGGTGGCCAGGGTGAGCTAGGCCCGGTTTTCTCTTTCTGCCACCCCCACCCCCGCTGCCCCCCGGTACCCGAGGCGGTGGCTCCCGCCATCTGTGCCACCTGTCACAGAAAAATGGGGGGTGCAGACCTCAACTCCACAGCAGAGAAGAGGACGCTGGGGCTCCGTGGGGGACCCGGGGTCTGAGCTGACCACAGCCTGGACCTGCTTCTGTCCCCCGCCAACTGCACCTTGTTTTCTTGGGGGGACCGTGTCTCCCTCGTTGTCACCCCCGTGTTTTAGCTGCACCTTTCTTTCTGGGGATTGAACTCGAGGTTTCACACTTTTGCCTGGGGCGGCCTCAAACTGTGATCCTCCAACCGCTGCCTCCCGAGTGGCTGGGATTGCAGGCGTGCCCTGCTACGCCCAGCTCTCCTCTTGCTCCTCCCGGCTCTCGTGCGCACTGAGTGATTCTGAAATACGTCCACCTTGTGGGGTGACCAGGTGGTCACTGTGTGCCGCACGTTTCAAGCGTCTCGGGGTTTTCAGCTTGCTTCCTTGCTTTCAGTGATCCAGTGGGTCAAAAATGGGAACCGGAAGCTTCCAGAAATAAAGAGCAGCTTATTTGCGTTTTATCTTAGCAGCAGTCACTGCTGGTATGGGGTCTAGCCCGAGCCTCCATGTCAGGGTCCCCAAGGGTAAATGGGGCCAGTGTGGTCTGAGTGACCTTGGCCTCCACCTTGTGAAATGCCTCTCTCTCCAGTTGTTCCCGCTGGCTTGGAAGTTCAAGACTCAGACCCCAGCCCGTGGCACTGTGGGGAGGTGGTGGTCCCTTTAAGGGGCGGGGCCAGGCAGGAGGAAGTGAGGTCATCGGGGGGCGTGGCCCCTCCCTCCTCCCCATGGGCTCCCACCATGACCTGCCAGCTCGCCACAGCCCCAAAGCATCATGGGTCTCGTCTTGTTTAGAAGGGGATCGGAAAGCGGAGATCCCCGATGTAACTCCAACCCCGGGCCACCCGGCCCTGACCACCAGGCCTTGGTGACCAGCTCAGGGGACGAGGCCACAGGAGCTTTAGCCCCATCTTGAACCTCGGCCTGTGCTCTGGGGAGCAGGTGACTTTCCCTGCCCGGCGGCCACCACATCTGGTCCCCATGGCTCCCTGGAGGAGGGTGGACAGACCCACAGACAGCAGCCTCTCCCTGACCTCACCTCCTTCCTGGGCAAGTCCCCTGTGACCGCTGGCCTCCGTGTCCTCCCCATGAAAGGGACTGAGCCGAGCCCCTGAGTCCAGGTGACCCAGCAAGCTGTGCGAGGGACCGTCCTCAAAATGGTGATGACCTGGGTGGACAGTGGTCACCGCCTCGGGGTGACTGAGGGACTGGAGGTGGCACTGGGGGCGGCGTTCAAAGCCAGCCCCGGCCTCGGTAGAAGGGTAAGTGACAAAAAAAGTGCAAAACACACAGACGGGGCCGTTTAGTGCTGAAGAGCCACGTCCCCAAGGGGCCACACCACATCCCCAAGGACAGGTTCCACAGAGTGACCCTCGCTTTCTTCCAGCGGTGTCACAGCAGCAGGCGGCCACCATCGTCCACCGTGGTCCAGTCTCCTTGTTTGTCCTTCAGCCGCGAGTGGAGCAGGGAGGGGACCGAGCGTGTGATTAAAGCGACGTTCCCATGAATAATAAATCAATAACTGTGGCAGATTCGGGTTTTTTTAAACAAAACTTAAATATAGAACAAGAAGCTGGGGCACCCGCCCCCCCGCCACTCCTGCTTCAAAAAACCCCAAAATCCCTCCCGGGATGAGGACGATGCTGGATGGCTCCCTGGGGGGTCATCACAGGTGAGGCCACCTGGCTAAACCGTCCCCATCAGCCCATCGGGGACAAAGACAGAGCCGCCCAGGGTGCCCTGGCTGTCCCTCCCCAGGTGTGGGATTGTTGACCGGCTCTCAGACCTCACTTCCCAAATGGGGACATTGCGCTCATCCTCCCGGACTGCGGGGACACAGAAGGGAATGTGCCAGAAAAGTCCAGCACGTCGCAGAGAGCAAGCCCACTGCCCCAGGTCAGCGGTCATCTTTTGCTGACCGTCCCCCCTGCTGTGGCTTCAGGGACTGCCGCGGTCACAGCCTCACACACAGGACGGTGACACCTGGTTTGTGCATGTGGCCGGTTTGCCAATTCCTCACGGGGACCCCAGTTCCACCCATTTCCTGTGTCCACAGCTGGACCAGTGCCTCACGGTCCCCCCCACACCCCGACCGTGATGGTGGCCGATGACACCAGCCAGTACTGTCCATGCCTCTACCAAGGACACTCGGCCAGCCTGACAAGGGACAAGATGTGTGGAGACCCACACCAGCCCGGCCAGTCCAGGTCCTGTGACATCCCTGTCCCCTGCGGGCTCCTGACAGGGTCACCAAAACCCACTGGCCGCCGGTGACACGCACGCGCTCCGTCCCAGCAGCTGCCAACCCCCAAACGTCCTGCCCGCCCTCGGCTGCCCAGGCCAGGGCTCCTGGCGTCACCTCAGCCTCTCCCGTCCTCACCCTGTCCCCGGCTACCAGGTGATGCGGGTGGACCTGGACTCGCTCGCCTGACCCAGGCTGCCATGCTGGACGCGTTTTCTAAACCGCGTGCCACCAGCCGTGTCCCCGCCACCACCCGGAAGCACTGTCACCTCAGCACAGGAAGCCACCGTCCTGCAAACGCCTGGGTGACCGTGGCCCGGGCCATCCCCGCTGCCCACACGGCCTTCCCGCCACCCCCGTGTCCACGTTCCAAGTGTCACCTGCCTCGGGCAGTGGCACGATGACCCCAAGCAGAGGCCGGAAGGACCATCCACCTTCGTCCCAGGTCGGAGGCAAAGCGGGGAGCGGACTTGAGCCTCTCCACCGTGCCAGCCGTGGACGGCACACGCTCACGGCCACGGGACACATCCACCCTCGAAGTCCAGGCTCCCAGTGTCACAGAGTCACGAGAGGGACGTAGCACTGAGGACCCCGGGGACCCGAGCCCTCTGCTGACCCCACGAGACTCCAGAGGTCAGAGGACAAGGGACAGAGGTGGAGGACAGGGGACAGGGGTGGAGGACAGGGGACAGAGGTGGAGGACAGGGGACAGGGATGGAGGACAGGGGACAGAGGTGGAGGACAGGGGACAGGAGTGCAAGGAAAGGAGACAGAGGTGGAGGACAGGGGACAGGAGTGGAGGAGAGGGAACAGAGGTGGAGGACAGGGGACAGAGGTGAGAGGACAGGGGACAGGGGTGGAGGACAGGGGACAGGAGTGCAAGGAAAGGAGACAGAGGTGGAGGACAGGGGACGGGGTGGAGGACAGGGGACAGAGGTGGAGGACAGGGGACAGGAGTGCAAGGAAAGGAGACAGAGGTGGAGGACAGGGGACAGGGGTGGAGGAGAGGGGACAGAGGTGGAGGACAGGGGACAGGGATGGAGGACAGGGGACAGAGGTGGAGGACAGGGGACAGGAGTGCAAGGAAAGGAGACAGAGGTGGAGGACAGGGGACAGGGGTGGAGGACAGGGGACAGAGGTGGAGGACAGGGGACAGGGGTGGAGGACAGGGGACAGGAGTGCAAGGAAAGGAGACAGAGGTGGAGGACAAGGGACAGGGGTGGAGGACAGGGGACAGAGGTGGAGGACAGGGGACGGGTAGAGGACAGGGGACAGGAGTGCAAGGAAAGGAGACAGAGGTGGAGGACAGGGGACAGGAGTGCAAGGAAAGGAGACAGAGGTGGAGGACAGGGGACAGAGGTGGAAGACAAGGGACAGAGGTGGAGGACAGGGGACAGAGGTGGAGGACAGGGGACAGGAGTGCAAGGAAAGGAGACAGAGGTGGAGGACAGGGGACAGAGGTGAGAGGACAGGGGACAGGGTGGAGGACAGGGGACAGAGGTGGAGGACAAGGGACAGAGGTGGAGGACAGGGGACAGAGGTGAGAGGACAGGGGACAGAGGTGAGAGGACAGGGGACAGGGTGGAGGACAGGGGACAAAGGTGAGAGGACAGGGGACAGGGGTGAGAGGACAGGGGACAGAGGTGACAGGACAGGGGACAGAGGTGACAGGACAGGGGACAGGTGTGGAGGACAGGGGACAGGGGTGCGAGGGTGACCTGGGGAAGAGCCCCTCCCACCACCCATTCCCTCTGTCCTCTCTGTCACCATCCACCGGCCTCCTGTTTCAGTGCTGCAGTGGCCCTGACCCCGGTCCCTGCTGGGCAGACAGGGAGCCCAGCCCCCGCCATGACCACTGCTGACGGCAGGAGGGCCGCAGGGGGTGACCCTGCGACGTCCCCCCCGACACAGAGAGACCCCGGTGGATCACACAGGAGCCCATCGACCCGGGGAGTGGACGAAGAAAATGTACAGAGACGCGGTGAAATATTACTCAGCCACGAAGAAGGATGAGAACGTCATTTGCACAAAAACAAAGGGAACTGACCGGAGATCGCCTCGCTGAGTACGACGAAGACAAATCCCGAACCCAGATTGAAAACAGAGAGGGGGACACGAGCCAATGTCACATGAATGTAGAGGCCACAACGAAACGCACAGGAAAATTTTGTGAGACAGTTTTGAAAAAGGCTTGGGGTGGACAAGAAAGGAAGCAGAGGCGGGGAAAGGATCGAAGTAAAATTTATAAACAAAAGGTCACAAGGAAACCCTCACCCTGCAAAATTAACCCACGCCAGCAACGACAGAAAGAGCCTGGGTGACAGACGGGGCCAGCAGATGGCTGGAGAGGCCGTGACCGGGGAAGGACCTGACCCCATGTCCGCTGTCTCCTGGGACACTTGACCCTCTGTCCTTCAAGTGATGAGGACCAGGCCCCCCCTCCAGCCTCCCAGAGCTCTGGGACCCAAAGAGGAGGTGACAGTGATCCCCAGACCCATTTCACAGATGGAGAAACTGAGTCCCAAGTGTGACACACCAAGTCCATTGTCTCAAAGAGAGACAGGGCAGGGCTTATGGCTCCAGCACAGGTCTCCCTGGTCAGGGACCCTCAGCCCTCAAGTGAGCTCACTTTGCAGAAGGGGAAACTGAGGCCTGGGTCTGGAGAAAGACACAGCCTCTTCTGTTAGACCCTGGAACACGTGGGCGCCTCTCTCTCTGCTCTCACGCTCGCTCGCTCGCTCTTCTGCTCTCAGTTAAAAAAATCGCTCTTTTAACCTTTCCTCTCCCTATGCATTCTCCTCTCTCCCTCTCTCTCTCTCTCTCTCTCTCTCTCTCCCTCTTTCCCTCCCTTTCTGATTCCTCTCTCTCTCTCCCTCCCCACAGCCCCCCATTTTCTGTCTTCCTTTATCTCCTGCCCCCCGCCCCCCACCCCATCCATGTCCCCTGGCCTGCGCCCCACCAGGCCAGGCCGCCAGGCCGCTGCATTGGCACGGGGTCCCTGCGCCCGCCTGGTTCTCATTACCCCCCCCACAGCTGGATGCATTTTGTGGGGCGCGGGGAAGTGAGGCCCTGCACACACAGGCGTGGCTCCGACAGACAGACAGACAGACAGACAGCCAGCCCATAATGGCTTTCGCATGGAGGCCGTGTCCAGCCTGGAGCGCGGTTTTCCCTCAGGAGATTGTGCATTCCAGAAAGAAGAAAAAAATTAGAATCACAAAGACAGAAAGGCCGGGAGTTTGCACAAAAGAGCCGTGTGCAGTCCGAATCTGACGCTGGACCGGGATCCCCAGACAATGGGGACAGCCTGAGCGGTTGTCCCCAGTGTGCAGCCAGGGCCCAGGACAGCAGCTCCCCTGTCCCCCCCGCAGCACCAACGTCCCCTCCCGCTCCCACGCTGCAGCCCAGCACAGCTCTTACACAGCCACGGAAGCCCAGCCTCAGTGTCCCCCACATCCAGCCGGCCCCAAGCATCCCTCCTGGGACTCGGACCGCAGAGAAGTCCCCGAGCTGAGCCACACACCGCCCACTCACAGCTGGACCGTGTCCTCCTCCAGGACCCTGAAGGAGCAGGCAGCAAAGCCTGGATTTGTCCTGGCTCTGCGTGTTGAATCACCTCAGGACTCAGTTTCCCCATCTGCAAAATGGGCACTCCAGACCCTGAGCGTCCTTCCACTGCCACCTTCCCAGTGTGCTGACCCTCAGAGGCTCAGGGGTCACCTGCTGCCCTCCTGTTTCATGGCTTCGCCCTGCACGCCCAGCTCCGGAACCCCTCCTGTCCCTACAGACGCGGCCCCTCCTCAGGAGGTCCTCATTGACCCCTGGGCCGCCATGTTTCTCTCACTAGCCCTGAATCTCCCCCCCTCGAAACATTTTATTTTCATAAACTTCCACGCACTGCTTTCTGAGCCTCCACCAGGGACCTGGACCCGCCATGCTTCCCACCATCCTCAGCGCCCACCAATTAGGCTGACAATAACACGACCTTCAAGTTATGGGGACACAGTGGTGACAGCAGGTGTGCAAAATGGATGGATGCATAGAAGAAAGGAAGGAACGGGGAGAGAGAGGGAAGATGGCTGACTGGGTGGACGGGTGGATAGGTGGGTGGATGGGTGGATGGGTGGATGGGTGGGTGGGTGGGTGGATGGGTGGGTGGGTGGATGGGTGGATGGGTGGGTGGGTGGATGGGTGGGTGGATGGGTGGGTGGGTGGATGGGTGGATGGGTGGATGGGTGGATGGGTGGATGGGTGGGTGGATGGGTGGGTGGATGGGTGGGTGGGTGGATGGGTGGGTGGATGGGTGGATGGATGGATGGATGGGTGGATGGGTGGATGGGTGGGTGGATGGATGGATGGGTGGATGGGTGGATGGGTGGATGGGTGGGTGGATGGGTGGGTGGATGGGTGGATGGATGGATGGATGGGGGTGGATGGGGGTGGATGGGTGGATGGGTGGATGGATGGGTGGGTGGATGGGTGGATGGGTGGATGGGTGGGTGGATGGATGGGTGGATGGGTGGATGGGTGGGTGGATGGATGGGTGGAGGGATGGGTGGGTGGATGGGTGGATGGATGGATGGGTCGGTGGATGGGTGGGGTGGGTGGGTGGATGGATGGGTGGATGGGTGGATGGGTGGGTGGATGGGTGGATGGATGGATGGGTGGGTGGATGGGTGGGAGGGTGGTTGGATGGGTGGATGGACGGGTGGGTGAGTGGGTGGGTGGATGGGTGGGTGGATCGGTGGGTGGGTGGATGGGTGGGTGGATGGGTGGGAGGGTGGTTGGATGGATGGGTGGATGGGTGGGGTGGGTGGGTGGATGGGTGGGAGGGTGGTTGGATGGATGGGTGGGTGGGTGGATGGGTGGATGGACGGGTGGGGAGTGGGTGGGTGGATTAATGGGTGGATGTGTGGGTGGGTGGGCCCTCAAGTGGGTGTAAAGAAGGGAGGTCGGCCGTCTGGATGAGGACTGGGGTGTTGAGTGTGCACTGCGTCCGCTCCGTGGTCGTCTCTGACACTCGCATCAGCAGGTGTTTAATTGTACAACTGCGGCAGCTGAGTCCAGAGAGGGCGTTCAGTTTCCAAGGCCACACAGCCTGTGTGTGGAGACGAGAATCCATCCGGGGCTGTCAGATTCCAGAGTTCCTGTGCTTCTCACTCAGCTGGATGGCGGCCACCTTGAAGAGATGGTGAGGATGCTGCAGACACTTCTGCCCTCACTGCAGCGACATGGGGACAGTTGGAAGACTGGGACCCCTCAGTTCTGCAAGGAGCAGCCTGGGATCCAGGGCAGAGACTGGTGTGAGAAGTGACCCCAATGCCCCTGGGGACCCTCAGGCCCTTTCCATAGCTGTGCGCCAGGGTGCCAGATCGCACCCTGAATGTCACCTCCCTCCCTGTGCATCCAGGGACCGCGTGCCTGCTGTGTGACCTTGGGCAAGACCCCTCAGCCCCGTGAGTCTGGCCTTGCTCACCTTGGTGATGGAAATTATAAATTATAAATTTAGGCCCCCGTGTCACCAACACCCCCATCCCAGTCAGGGCCGGGCCCAGCTGGCTTTGCGTCCAGCCTGGCGGCAGCCACCAGTCCTCTGGGCCAAATACCCCTGGTGACAAGGCTAAGCTGCCTTTCCAGAGAGAGCGTTATTTATACGGCCGCGCTTGGCTGTTAGAAATTTCATCGTCTGCTTTGATTTAGGGCTCCCCGCGAGCTGTCATGGTCGCCTCCCGCCCGCCCCGCCCAGCAGTCAAGTTCCAGGTCACACAGAACACTATTTCATTTCCTGCCAGTGGACGGTGGGAGCCCTGCACCCCCCACCCGTGCCAGATTCATTTAATCCATTTGGGAAAGTGGGGTGCAGCCCTACCTGGCACCCTGCTCATCCAGGACTTGGGGACAGCCCTGGGGGGTCAGGTGGGGGAACCTCTTGGAGGATTCCGGAAAGACCCCAAACTGGGGACCTGGGGGATTCACCCCCCCACCCCAGGACCTCTGCACAAGCAGCGCAAAGCCAGCTGCTCTGGACCCCAGGAATGTGGCAGGGAAGTGACACCCGGGGACAGGGTGGCATTAAATGGTGACTGTGGCTCAGGGGAGTCCAGCACCCTGGGTGACTTGGAGAATTGTTCCTTCAGAGTCAACCTCCCTCCCCAAAGTCCAGGAAGCTGGGGTGTCACGCTCCAGCACCCGCCGTTCCTGGCCGAGGGCCACCTCCACAGTCCACTCCCCGGCTGTTTCTCCCCGATGCCCAGGAGCCCAGGTGACAAGAGAAAATGAGCAGGGTGCCGGCCACCTGCGGCTGCACCCCTTCCCTGCCACCTGCCTGCTCGTCCTCTCTCTTCAACCTCTGCTCAGAGGACGCCTCCCCTAGGCGTCCAGCTCCAGGGAGCTGGCCCATCGCCTGTCCCCAGGTCTTTCTTTGTGAGCACCAATGGTGACCAGGACCATTCACCTGGCAGAGCAGGTGCCGGGTTGGGCTTTGGGGAAGGGATCGGTCCCCCTTTGAACTCAGCAACAAGTTTGCACGACACCCAGGTCTGAGTTCCTCCTCCCTGCCACCCCAAAGAGCAGGTGCCAATGTTCCCTGGAGCTCATTTCCCTGTGGGAGACCCCGGGGGGGGGGGTGACAACTGTGTTCCTTGTCCTCCCTCGTGGAGCCTGGAATATCCTCAGGGCTGGAGGGTGTGCAGAAGGGGTTGGAGCAATCAGGAAGGGCTCCCTGGAAGAGGTGACCTTTTTCTCTAATTAACTTGAAAACAAGAGAAATCAGGGGTTGGGATGGGGGTGGGGGACTGCTGGTGGGGCCCAAGTTGGAGTTTGAATCCCAGTACTGCCAAAAAAGAAAGAAAATTCGGGAAAAATTAGGACAGGCCCAATGTTTAATGTCCTGTGGGCCCCAGCGGCTGGCGTCTGAAGAGACCTGTGAACCAGAGATGTCCGAGGTGACATCTTCATATGTGAGGACAGGCAGCTGGGAGATTCAGCACAGAGGGGGTGAAAATAAGAGCGGGGACACGGCCGAGGGGACACTTCTGGCCGACTGGCCAAGCCTGGGAGCGTTAATTGCCCGTGAGCTGTAATAGGTGTGACATTCTCCAGGTGACATGCGCAGTAATTGACACTCATTTAGTTCCAAACCATGCAGAAATGAGTGTGGTGTTTGCACAAAGTCCCCGTCACCCCGCCCGCTGCTCTGCAAGATGTCGTGGGAAACGTGAGAAGTGGGGGGACGGGAAGACATGTGGGGCATGGGCCCCCCTCCAGGTAGGGGACGGGATTTAGCAATGAGCTTTGGGGTCACACAGATGCAGGTCTGCACCCCAGCAGGGTCAGCAGCTTGCTGTGTGACCGTGGCCAAGTGGCCTGGCCTCTCTGGGCCTCGGTTTCTTACCTGGACGGGCAGGGGTCGGGCTAGGGTCTGTCTCAGAGAGCCGGGAGTTGCACAGAAAGTGCTCGGCGTCCGCAGCGCTCGGGGACGGTGGCAGGCACACTGGCCTGGTGGAGGCCACCCTTTCGTGAGACAGTTGGGATTTTTTTGGGTGGGACTGGGATTTGAACTCAGGACTCCCCACTTGCAAAGCAGGCGCTCTACTGCTTGAGCCCCGTCCGTGTTCTGCTGGGTCTTCTGGAGATGGGGTCTCGAGAACTATTTGCCCAGGCTGGCCTCGAACCTCCATCCTTTCTACCTCGGCCTCCCAAGTGGCTGGGATTACAGGCGGGAGCCACGGTGCCAGCTTGGGAGTCACTAAATGGAGGTGGCGCCCCGGGTGAGACCCTGCAGCCCGAGTGCTCGGGACCCCAGGGCTGGCCAGGACTGGAGAAGACAGACAGACCTGCTGTCTGTCAAGACCTCATTCTGTGCTTTTCACCTGGTCCTCCGCTACGGTGCGCTGCAAGCTGTGACAAAGGTGACAAGGCCAGCCTCCCTGCGGTGGTTTGGTGGCACAAAAGACCTGCAGAGCGACCGTGGGGTCTGCCCTGTCCCCAGAGGGCAGTGGCCATCTGAGCAGCCCTGACTTGCTCTCAGCGTGTCCCCCGGCCACTGACGTCCTTCCCTTCTGCAGATGGGGACACCAAGGCGCCAGGGAAGGAAGTGACTCCTGAAGGACACCCCAATGTTGGGTGGCAGCTGTAGCTGGGACCTCCTGTCCTCCGCCCCTCCAGGCCCTGGACACCGCCGGGGGCCCGTGTGCTGCCCGCTGTGTCCTGGGGACATGCTGATCGTGGGCGTGCTGTCCTGTCCTGTCCTGTGCTGTCCCGTGGCCATGTTTTTCTTTCTCCTTTCGGGGCTGCGGGCTCGGGAAGCAGCTCGACGTGCATAATTGGTGATTATTTGTCACGTTCCCGCGCCATCCTGCATGCAGATATTAGAATTTGCATAAAACCTTCCCGGGGACCAGGCCCAGGCGGGGGCAGGAGAGGACACACCTGTTCCCGCCGTCCTCTTCGGACGCACGGGGAAGTAGAGGCAGCAGGTGGCCAGCTGGGGACGGTGCTGTCCCCATGCCACCCGGCACCCACCCCCGGGGATGGCAGGGGAGGGCACTGAGGAAGAAAGATGGGGACCCGGCGGGGGCCCTGGTGACAGGGAAACCTCGCTGACAGCCCAAGCGCTGTCGTTAGTATTCCAGGAGCGTCGGCGGAGAGAGGATTAATGGAGTCTGATGCTCAATATCCTGGACGACAATTAATTTGCCCACAATTTTGTCATGGCTGCAAGTCAAATGCTGGAACGGATTGATGCTCGCCCTGGACTCGGAGCCCGGGCAAACCCTCCACGGTGGCGGAATTTTAATCCCCGGCCTGTGTCCCCCGCCTCCCAGCACACCCTCTTGTAATAGCCCTAAAAGCCACCTCCTCCAGGGACAGCGCGGCTGTCTTGGTGACAAAAGTCCATAGGGGGCCTCCACGGGCGCACCCCGTCCACCTCCACCTCCACCACCATGCCTGGGGCCCTGACCTCTGCCCCCCCCCGTGAGACTGTCCTGTCCTCATGCCTGGACACTGTCACCGTGACACTTGCGAGGCAAGGACGCCAGCCCTCAGCCCGCCCGGTGGGGTGTTTATTTATTGACTTGGCAGGACTGGGGCCATTTGTACACTCTCGGCGGTGGCTTCCCCGAGGACATTTCGGAGAGGTGGCTGGTGGCCCCGGGACAAGGATCCATGGCTTTGTTTGAGATCCATTTCCAGGGGGGCTGCCTGGAGGAGGGAGCTCCCGGGACCCCCTCGCCTGGAGGTTTGGGTTCGTGGGGACACGGGGTGCCTGAGGGGAGCAGGCTCGCAGGCCATCCCTGCTGACCCTCGCCCCTTCCATCCGGGGAGACCGAGTCCCAGACAGGCCTGGTCGCTGTCAAGTTAATGGAGACGCTGAGGTCCAGGACCCGAGTCTCCTGACAGCTGGACACTGTGATGTCCCTTGGCTGCCACTCCAAACCCGGCCCCTCAAGTGTGACCAAGGTCTCACCTGGAGCTTATTAGAAACCAGAATCTCAGGTCACCTGCTGGCCTGGCCACCCGTGCTGTCCCACTGGACCTGCATCTGGGGTTTCCCCAAGATTGATTGGACACCCCACAGGGGCCACCTTGAAAGTCTCATCAGCGGCACTGGCATTTTGCACAAGGCTCAGGCCCACGGAACCAGGGCGCTGAGTGGCTTCCGGGCTCCTGGAAGTCACAGAAGTGACCGATCTCAAACCCCACGTAAGCCGGGCGTGGTGGCCACATGCAAGCTCCAGGCCAGCCTGGGCCACCCGAGGACAGCCTGTCTTTTAAAGAAAAAGAAAAGGAGGGAGGAAAGGAGAGAGAAGGGAGAGAGAGAGAGGGAGGGACAGAAAGAAAGAAAGACCCACATCCCAGCCCCCAGTGAGGACACCAGGACGGGGCCATCCCTACCCAGAAATGATAGGTGGCCCAGGACAGAGGGCCACTGGCTCTGAGCCCCTCCAGGGCGAGCTGGTCACCTCGGACTTAGCTGTCAAAGAGGTCAGCGCTTTGCACAGCTCACTCTAGAAATGAAAAGCCTGCCACCCATACACCCTCAAGTCTGGACTGTCACCTCTTGTCACAGGATTTTGTTCCTCGGCTGCCAGCAGACCCTCTGGGCCACACCTCGAGGCCCAGGATCCAGGGACCCCTCCCCAAAGCAGCCTGCCTGGCTCCTGTGCTGTGACAAAGCAAATGCCACGTCCCCATTTCTCAGGTGGGTGACCCACAGCCCGGACATGAAGGGACAAGTCAGGTCTGACTTTGAACCTCCAGGGTCCCCAAGGTGAAGTCACCAGCCCCGGCGACACCACTGGTGAGACCCCAAGACCCCATGCTCCTTGGAGCCTTCAGGGGACAGGGAGGTCTGGGCTCCCATTCGCGGAAACCCACCTGCAGGACAGGCCAGTGTCCCCCTCTCTTTGCCCAGGTGTCTGGGGACAGGAGAGGGAGTGGAGGAGAGAGGAGGAGGAAGAGGAGGGGAGGGACGGGAATGGGGATCCCTCACTGTCCACTGTCTCTCCAGTCCCCTTCCCTCTGCAGACCAGAAGACTGAAGTCACCTGGCTGGACCTGGGGACAGCTGGGACTTGGCCTTGCACCTGGCTGAATGGTGGCGGGACTGAGGAGCCCCCAGCCCCAGGAAGAAGGTTTCCTATGAAACAGCCCTTGTATTCGGATGCTAACAGTGTCACTCTGTTCCATGGACCCTGTCCCCCTCCCTGCCTGGTCCCTAGGGCAGCCCTAAAACAAGACTCTTGGGCTGGCATCCGGGCTCCTCGTGGCTGGACAAACTGTGTAAGGTGACCCAGAGGTCAGACCTGTCCTTACAGACGAGGACGCTGAAGCCCAGAGAGGGTGAGCCACCTGCTCAGGACACACAGCCAGGCAGCTGCAACCTCCACCTGGCTGGAAAAAAAAACCCAAGATGACCCCAAAAGATCAGTGTCATCATCCCAGCCAGGGAAGGTACATTCAGAAGTGTCCTTTAGGGTGGTCCCCCATCCTACAGCTGACCTCGGGTTGCACCCCATCACCTCTTGGCCCCATGGGCTCAGCCAAGGAGGCCTTTGGTATCCCCGGCCCAGCTGGGGTCTGCTCCATGGACACTGAATATCTGCCAGTGTCCCCGTGGTAGGGAAGGTGACAGAGGGACCAGGTGGGACGGGGAGGCGGGATATGCCATCCTTCTTGCAATATTGGCCCATCTGGGAGCCAGGAGACAGGCTGCTTCCTATGGGGGCCACCAAGGGCCAGCTCGGGAAGAGAGGACACTGCAGATGCCATTTTCCACCAGCCCTGAGTCTTCATTAAAGCCACTTATGCCTCTGTGTGCCGGAGAGTCCTGTCACCATGCACAGAGTGGCCTCAATGTCACCTGCCTCACAGATGAGGCAAAAGCATGAGAAAGAGGACAGGAAGCCATGAATCTGTCCAGCTACCCTGTGTCCACACCAGTGAGCTGAGAATGCCACAAGAGTCCCTTGTCCCCCTTGGGTAGCCATGCAACACTCCCAGACATTGAACTTGAACCCGATGGCTGACCCCCGAGTGGGATCCTTCTGCAGATGCCACCAAGTCTGAGCCTAGCACGGGGCAAAGACCCATGTGTCACCCCAGTGAGGGACCAGGAGGGGCTTCTTCAGAGGGTTTTTGGACGCAGACCCTTGCCAGGTCCTTCCTGAGGGCACCCGGTGGGGTGTGGGACCCTCGGGAAGTGTGACATGCAGAAGTCACCGTCACAGAGGCCTCAGGTGCTTTTCTGAAGGGTGGCATGCCCCCCGCACCTGGGAGCAGGTGACAGAGACTGAAACTAACCCCAGGGACATCCCAGAGAGGACAGGTGGCCTGGATTGCATGCCCTGAGAGGGGAACAGCCACACCTGGTCACAGCTACGAATGCCTCAGGGCAAGGACCTCCAGGAGCAGCGGGCTGAGTAGATAAGGGACATCCAGTCTCCTCGGTCCCCTTAGGACGGGTCCTGCCTGTCTACTCGTGGTCCTATGGGCCTTGGTTCGCACAGTAAGTGCTGTGGTCACCCTATTTTCAGTCCCTGTCTAGCTCAGTCTGGGGAAATGACCGTGTGACCGGTTAGCAATGTCTGCCGGGACACAGTGGGAGACCCGCTGTCACACGGTGACTCCACTTATCAGAGTCACAGTCCACTCTGGAAAACTTCCACACAGATTTCAGTCCTTGCAGATGGACAGTCTGTCCCCTGGGAGGGATTGATGGAGCTCTCAGGGACCCTAGTGAGTGGTCAGTGTCAAAGAACGTGCTCTGTGTCCCTGTCTTGCCATCTTGCTGCTCCCCCTCCACAGTGTCACCTGCGGTGAGGTTGTGTCAAGAGTCGACCACAATAGGGGCGATGCTATTCGGGGTTTCTTTCTCAAATCAACCTCTTTTACTGATAAAGTGCATAGCTTTGGGTATTTCATTACAGTAGCAGAAAACCCAGTGCAACGGCTCTGCTGAAAGTTCAAGTTTGCCCCGAAAGACACAGTCAGACTCCTCACCTCCGGAACTGTAAGAAAGAACCTGCGTTGATTGAAGCCACACGGCCACCGTGGGAAACTCATAGCGAGGACATAAAGCCAGGCGCTTTCTAATGCTTTGAGGGCATGGATGGTCCTCTGACTTTTCAGGTGAGGACTTTGACCTTCAGGGGAGGAGCTCCCAGCTCCCCAGTTCCCCGAGGTGCAGTGGGATCGGCACCATTGCTTACGGAAGTTCATCCAATAATCACAGCCCACCCTTGCCCCAGTCTGCGGCCATCCTTGTCCCCTCATGTTCTGCCACTTGGTCTGATCTCCTGCATTCACTTGATGCTCAAGCGAGGAAGGGCGCCTCCTACGGGCCAGACCAGGAATGAATGAGACTCAGCCATGTAACAGGGTATGGTATGTGAGACGGATGGATGGATGGATTGGTGGATCCATCCATATATCCATCCACCCATCCACCCATCCACCCATCCACCCATCCATCCATCCACCCACCAACCCACCCACCCATCCACCCACCCACCCACCCACCCATCCACCCATCCACCCATCCATCCACCCATCCATCCACCCATCCATTCACCCATCCACCCACCCATCCACCCATCCACCCATCCACCCATCCACCCACCCACCCACCCACCCATCCACCCATCCACCCACCCATCCACCCATCCACCCATCCACCCACCCATCCACCCATCCACCCATCCACCCATCCACCCACCCACCCACCCACCCACCCACCCACCCACCCACCCATCCACCCACCCATCCACCCATCCACCCATCCACCCATCCACCCACCCATCCACCCACCCATCCACCCATCCATCCATCCACACATCCACCCACCCATCCACCCACCCATCCACCCATCCACCCATCCATCCACCCACCCACCCACCCACCCATCCACCCATCCACCCACCCATCCACCCATCCACCCATCCACCCACCCATCCACCCATCCACCCATCCACCCATCCACCCATCCACCCACCCACCCACCCATCCACCCACCCATCCACCCATCCACCCATCCACCCATCCACCCACCCATCCACCCACCCATCCACCCATCCATCCATCCACACATCCACCCACCCATCCACCCACCCATCCACCCATCCACCCATCCATCCACCCACCCACCCACCCACCCATCCACCCATCCACCCACCCACCCACCCATCCATCCATCCACCCACCCATCCACCCATCCACCCACCCACCCATCCACCCATCCATCCACCCATCCACCCATCCACCCATCCACCCATCCACCCACCCATCCACCCATCCATCCACCCACCCATCCATCCACCCATCCACCCACCCACCCATCCACCCATCCACCCACCCACCCACCCATCCATCCATCCACCCATCCACCCACCCATCCACCCATCCATCCACCCACCCATCCACCCACCCATCCACCCACCCACCCATCCACCCATCCACCCACCCACCCACCCATCCATCCATCCACCCATCCACCCACCCATCCACCCATCCATCCACCCATCCACCCATCCATCCACCCACCCATCCATCCACCCATCCACCCACCCACCCATCCACCCACCCATCCACCCACCCACCCATCCACCCATCCACCCACCCACCCACCCATCCACCCATCCACCCATCCACCCATCCATCCACTCATTTCTTTGGTGTTACTTGGTGCAGAGTGAGGAAGGGCTACCCGGAGAGGAAGGAGGTGCTGTCACTGCCCCTTGTCCCCACTACCCTCCCACTGAGCAGGGCCACCAGGAAGGCGGCCAGTTCACTGGAAGGACTGACCACTCAGCTGACCCTTTTAGCAGTTAGCACGTTCACAGTCTCTCCCCAGTCACACCGAGGTTAAGAAAGAGCCCTTGGTGTCTTTGGAACTGAGCAGGAAGCCCTGCCCTCGGGGCCATGGCAGAGCTGACTTGGATTTCAGACTCAGAACCCTAATTAAGGAAGAACCTGAGCTGAGAGCTCAATGGGTGTCGCCATGAACCAGCAAAGGAGAGAAACCACTGCACCGAGGGGTCCGGCGTTGGGCACGGGTGTCTCCAGCTCCTTGTCTGTGCACAGACCCAGCAGGTGGCCGTGTGACTGGGCAGGCACCCACTCGCCACCCAGATCCCCAGAGAGGGGACCATGCTGAGGCCAGGGTCAGGCGGCCATCCTTGCTTATTGTCACCAGTCACTAGGATATGGGCAGGTCGTTCTTTCCCCAAACTCCTGTGGCCTGGCAGGATGTTGGATGGCAGAGGGCGAGGAGGAGGGAGGAGCCCACAGAAGGCTCTGTCCCCGACTATGCGGCATGGCGACCTGCATCCTTCTTTGTGGCAGAGCTGGAGGGCCTGGCCCCTGCGTCCAGTGGGCTGGGAGGAGCCCTGAGTCTGGACAGGATGTCGCTTGATCCAGCAGACCTCACAAGTGGCCAGTGGCCAGCTCAGCCTCACTCAATGTCCCCTCCTGCCTGACAACCTCTTCATCTCTGCCATCCTGCTCCCCGGTCCCACCCCTGTGCCTCCATTCTCCTCGGGGAAGAGGGGGAGCTTTCCAAATTGTCTCTCTGAGGCCCTCGGCCCCGGCCTCCAACACCTCCCTCTCCGCTGAGGCCCTTGGAGCCCACAAGATCTCACTTGGGTCCTGTGTCATTGCCTCTGCTCTGCCCACACCTGGTCTGTGGCAGTCCCCAAAGCCCCATGCTCTTTCTTGCCCTGGACCTTTGCACAGCTGCTTCCCCTTCCCGGCTGCCCCTTTCCTCACCCACCCTAGTCCGTTTCTCAGCTCTCGTGCCCCTTCCTCCAGGAAGCCCACCCTGACCGCCCAGCTCACCCCTGCTGCTTCATGCGCCCCAGGGAAGCCGTCCAGGCAAGGCCTGAAAGCCATAACGGCCATCCAGAGTTCCTCTGCAGGTTCCCGGCGGGGTGGAGCCCCCCACCGCCTCATAACCAGACCCTAACACCCCCTCCTGGAATGTTCTTCCCCCCGACTCTCCCTGCTCCAGGGAATCACCCCCAAATGGCCCTCGGGCCCTGATCTGGGGCCACACCGCCAGCCACTCAGCAAACCAGCTCTGTCTGTGTGGCCACCCTTGCTCGTTGCACACATGTGCATCCTTCCCAGAGTCCTCAACTGAAGGGTGACAAATGTTCCCAGCTGCAGAGAAGGGAGGGACAGAGGGAAGGAGGAAGGGTGGACAGGAGGCCGGTCTAGAACCCGCGTCCGTCTTGAGCCTGACCGCAGCTGTGCCTCCTCCCAAGCCAGACACGGCATGTGCAGAGCAGAGAGGTCACTTGTGGCCACCGCCCCCCTCGCTCAGTTCCCATTTTCCCCTGTCCCCCTCCTACTGTCCCCCCACACGCAGGCAGTGACCCCTCAGGCACGTGGCTGAAGCCGTCGCCATTCCCGTCCCTCTCTGCCCGTGAGCAGGTGCACAAGGCGGTGCGTCTGATTCCCAGCATCCGATTAAATGTCATCTGCGCGTCGTGGTCCTAATAACTCTGCAGCCCAGCGAGGACCATGCTGTCACCCGGAGTCACCGCAGACGAGGGTCAGTCACAGTGTCCCTCGCTGGCGCTGGCGGGGATCTGCTTATTTAAATTCGATCAGTGCTCGGGTGACCTGGGAGCGATGGTGGCCGGCGGGGCGGCGTGGGGGACAGCTGGTGGAGAAAGACATGTCATGTGTGGCTTCTGTGCTGCCCTTGTGGGCATCGCCCGTGGGTCTCGGCCTCCACGTGGCAGATGGAGCCGGGGGCTCAGTGTGCCGGAGGGGACGGAGGAGCTGCGGGACGGGGGACCGGGATGTCAGGAGTCTTGGAAAAGATCGGGGGGCTGATGACGTGCAGGCGGACGTCGTGTCCAGGCTGGTGGTGACTTGGGTCGGAGTCGGGAGGAGAGGCCTTGAAGAAGCGGGCGTGGACGTTGCAGTTTGCTCTTGCGTTTAGGCTCAAATGCAAACTGTCACCGTGACTTCTAAGAGGCCAGGACCCAGTCCCATCACTGCTGTGCCCCAGTCCTGGAATATGCCACAGGGCCTTTGCACAGGCCAGGCCGTCCCCGGTCACCCAGTCCAAGCCTCCATCCCTGAGTCACTTTACGAGTGTCCTGTCCTCTACTGGCAGAGCAGTGGTTACCTGTGGTCATTCAGAGAGGACGTGCGCAGGGTTTTCCTCTGACCCTCCCTTGGAGACATCCTGGTCGCTGGTGGTCGCTGTGGGTCACAGTGGCCCTGGGGTGGACACTCCACACAGCAGTGTCCCCCAGTAAGAGGGCCTGGACCCAAAGTGGTGTGTGAACCTGCAGCAGGGGGAGCTCTGGGGGCCTCAAACCAGGTGACAAGGTCTCTGTCACTTGGAGCCCATTCCCCTCCCCTGACCTGATGGCCTCAGTGACCAGAGAACGGCAGGAGGGACTCTGCCTGGCCTGCAAGGCCGGGTTACCGGCTCTGTCTCTCGGGATGAGCGCCCTTGGCAGCGGCCACCGAGGGCCACCAAGTGGGAAGGCTAAGCCCGGCTGTGACGCCCGTGATGAACAATTCTTCCGTCACTGTGAGCCACCAGCCTCCGAGTATTGGTCACTGACAGCAAGGGCAGCCAGACGAGCTGTCCCCCGGGGTCCTGTCCCCCTCGAGGGTCTGTGGACGACACAGACGGCAGTGTTTGAAGACAGCCATTTTGGGATGAGGACTTACAAGTTGGAGGAGACCGAAAGAAAGAGTTGAGCTGAGCAGATGTGACATATGGGGACCCTGGGCAAATGCCCGGCGTCACCTGCAGATGGTCAGTCTGTGAGCTGACTCCAGGTGCAGAAAGTGAGGAGGACAGATGGACGGACAGAGCTGTGCTAAGCCTGGTTCCCTCAGCTCTCCCTGAGACCCCGTGGGGCACCCCAGGATCCTTCCTGGTGACTGGTACCAACTGTCCCCCTTGCCTGGGCTGCAGGAGCGGGCACTGCACGGCCTTCTGTAGATGGTCACCTTCCCTCTGGCCTGGGCCCCACGGGGCTGGGCTGTGTTCATAGTGCCCCACGGTCACCATGGGGACATGGTGGATTGATTCTGAAAGGAGATGTGAGCCCGTTGGTCCTGTCCCTGTCCTCAGCCCTGGACAGGAGTCACCAGGGAGGACCTCAGAAGCCTCGGGTGACGATGAACCCAGCTGTGTTCAAATGGTTCCGCAGGCAGCTGAAGACAGGAAGGGTGTCCTGGGCAGTACGGTCCCTTGTGTGGTCCCCAGCATGACGGGCCTCACACAGGTGGCCATAGAGGGACCACCGAGTCCACCGAGCCCCGGGGTGCACCGAGGCTCTGGGCAGCCGGAGGCCAGGGCCAGGCTGAGGCCAGGAGCTGAGGGGTGGGAGCCACTCGAGGCCCTCCTGCCTCCGCCGCGCACCCACATTCACTCTTGGGGTCCCCCTGGCCTGGGTAGTTATGGCTTTTGTCCTTGGGCTGTGAGTCCCCTCAGGGCAGAGCCACCACGGTGTACCGTGCTCCAACCCCCACGTCCCCAGCACCAGCCACCCTACCCAGGCCAGACCAGGAAAGGTTTGTTGATTGACACAGGACTCAATTCCTGAGCAGGCCCCAGGCACCAGACCGTGCACGGTGTTGCCAGGGACTTTCCCACCTGGTCCTACACTGTCCACCTGGCACGGCCTCGTCTGTGAGCGACGCCAGAAGGGACAGGGATGCTTCTCTGGTGTCTGAGTTTTTTTCAATGGTTGGTGGTGATACTGGGATTTGAACTCAGGGCCCTGAGCTGGCTAGGCAGGCGCTCTACCCCGTGGGCCACACCCCCGCCCTTTTTGCTTTAGCTGCTTTTCAGATAGGACGTCAGTCTTTCTGCCCAGGGCACAATTCTCCCATCTTCAGCTCCCGAGTGCTGGGATTACAGGTGTGACCCACAGTGCCCTGCCTCGCACCCTTCCATAAGGACGGAGCCTTCCTGACCCAGTCGCCTCTCCAAAGTCCCCACCGCTCGACGACGTTTCAATGACCTAAGTGTCAGCGAGAGTTTTGGATGGGGACAAAAACCGAAACCGCAAAGCAGGTTGGAGGAGCTGACGTGTTTCCAGGTTCGTTGTCTTTGTTCCCCTCGCTGTGTGACAAGTGCTCTGGAAACCCAGTGTCCTGAAACAGCCACTCTGATTGTCCCAAGTCTGTGGGGCAGAAGCCCAAGCTGACCTGTGACCTCCACCTTGGGGTCTCTCCTGGTGTGGTCACCACATTGACTGTGGCTGTGACCTCATCCCGAGCTCTGTGGGGACGGATTCTGCTTTCAGATGCACTCGGGTGGCCTCCGAGGGACCCGAGTCTTTGCAGGCTGTCTCCTCACTGGCTGTCGGCCCAGAAGCCACCCCAGGTCCTTGTCACCAGGGTCCCTGTCACACAGCAGCTCACTTCCTGGGATGGCAGGAGCCAGGCAGCCAGCGAGAAGGGACTTGGAGACTTTGTGGCTTCATCTGAAAATGTCACCTCTCTGGCCAGAACATGTCACCAAGCCACCAAGTTGAGGGGAAAGGATGGCTCTGCCCATCATCGGCCAGCCGTGGTCAGCCTTTCTCTGAGAGCCCCGGGGACCTGGAGGGGACAGGAAGGAGGCAGGTCCTCCATGGAGAGAAAAGACACACATCTGAGCTCCTCACACCACATGGGAACGGGAACGGAAAACACGGGGCCAAAAGAGCCCAGGAAGCCACCAACCCCCAGGCCCAGGGACATGGGGGACAGGGGGACACAGGAGACACGGCAGACACAGGGACACAGGGGACACAGGGACACGGAGGACATGGGGGGCACAGGGACACGGGAGACACAGGGACACAGGGGAGCATGGCGACACAGGGACACAGGGACACGGGGCACACAAAGACATAGGGATATGGGGGACACAAAGACATAGGGACATGGGGGACACAGGGACACGGGGGACATGGGGGACATGGGGACAAAGGGACACGGGAGACACAGGGACATGGGGACATGGGGACACAGGGACACGGGGGACACAAAGACATAGGGACACGGGGGACACAGGGGACACGGGGGACACAGGGGACACAGGGGACATGGAGCCCGGCCTCCTCCTGCCTGGAAAAATAAGATGCCACTTCTTCTTTCTCTTTCCCCTTCCTCCTTTCCTCCCTCTCTCTCTCTCTCTCCCTCTCTCCCTCTCTCCCTCTCTCCCTCTCTCTCTCTCTCTGTCGCCTGCCCTGCTAGGCTGAGCCCCGGCACTTTCTGGGGTGCAGGGACCTCCTGAGCCGTGGGGGACACAGAGTCATGGCTTCCGTCCCCTCTCCCCTTCTTCCTGTCTGTGGTCACCGGGGTCTGTCCGACCCCTGGACACCGCCTGTGGCACAAAGGCCATGTGGACGACAAATGAGTAAAGCAGGGCCGGGTCCCCGAGGAAGCACAGAAAGTGGCGCAGGGTGGACTTGGCCGGGCTCTGGGGCCTGCTGACCTCTGACCTGGACTCTGCAGCCCTGGTGTCCCCAGGGGTCCGTCAGGAAGGCGGAAGGACAGGGGCCACCCCATGTCCCCACGTCACACTGCACAAGCAGGGTCAGGACGCCCGGTGCCCGGCTGTAGATGAGGAAATGGAGGCTGACCGTGAGCGAGTCAGGATTCACACCCAGAGGGTCTGAGTCACAGTGTCCACACCTCCTTCTGTGGCGTCTCCCACCTGGGGGACACAGAGGGACGCGCTGTGCCCCAGACTCTGCCCGGAACGAGAGCCGGGTCACCCCCGAGGAGCACAGTCCTCGGGGACGGCGATTGAATAGCATTTCAACATCGGTCAGTCCTGGATTCGAATCTAAGCTCGGCCACCTGTGGGCAGGTCGCTGTCCCTCCGAGACGTGGTGTCCTGGCACGGGTGGTGCAGGTGCAACCTGTGACGGCCATGACCCCTCATTACAGAACCACGGTGAGGTCTGTGTGACAGGGCTCCGTGCCCAGGGACACTGGAGTCAGGCTGGGTGACAGCGCCTCTGTCCCTACCCCAAGGTCCCCAGCCTCACGAGACCCAGCCAGGCCCCCACAGGCAAGTGGCCACTGGCCACAGGACCCCGACCCCTCCCAGAGATCTGGGCAGTGGCCAGAACTCAAGCTCCTCTGGGCCTGCGTTCAACCCCGGGCCTCGGTTTCCCCATCTGCCCAGTGCACAGGAGCACATTTAGCCCAAAGGATTGTGGGAAGGTCCAGTGCAGGGGCAGATCCCTGTCCCTAAAATAAGTCACCAAACGTGACCGTTCTACAGACAGGAGAGCTGAGGCCCAGAGAGGGCAGGTCCCTGGCCCAAGGTCACACAGCACACAGGACACAGCCCAGGAATCCCTGCTGTCACTCCTTATTCAGAGGGGCACGGGGACCCCAGAACAAGGAAGACCCCCTACTTTTGTCCTCCACGACCCATGCGTGCCTCGTGTTCCTCTGTAAACAGAGGAAACTGCTCCAGAGACCAGGGAAAATATTTTCCCCAAATCTATTTACTTTCCAAATTTCGGTTGCCAGGACAACGCAGCCCAAGTATTTACGTGAGATGACAGCCAGGCCCGGCCCTTCCTCAACACGTTTTTTCAATCAGTTTGAGGCTGGAATTCCTTCTCGATAAACACACATAAAATCAGTTGTGCAAAAGTCTTAAGAGGTGACAGGGCGCCCCGTTTCGTAGGCTCGTTCTCCCCCAACCGGCCCCGGCAGGTCCTGTCCGTGCCCCCGTCACACACTGTGTGACCCTGGGGAGGTCAGCACAGGTCTCTGGTCCAGACAGGATGCCCCCTGGATCAGCTGGGTCCCCCCGCCCCCAATCCCGCACAACTGGGGTGCAGGGGACGCCCTGCACGTGGCGTGTGTGACACGGCAGCTGTGTGCTTTGCACTTTCAGATGCAATTCCTGTTTCACTTTCTGTTCCAGGTTCCTGTCATCCATCTACCCGGGAAGCTCGCACGCTCGCTGAGTGCTCTGCTCTTGCCATCTTGGAATTCTTAGCGATGTTCAATCAAGAGGCCCCGAGCTTTCCCTCTGCAACCCGCCCCGCACACCCCGCAGGGGTTCCCAGCCAGCCTTTAACGGGCTCCCTGCGCCAAAGCCCCGAGGGCTACGCCAGGCGTGGTGCTGCACGCCTGTAATGTCAGCACTCTGGAGGAACAGGCAGGAGGATCGTGCGTTCCAGAGTAACCAGGGCTACAAAGTGAGTTCAAGATCAGCCTGGGTTGCAAAGCAAGACCCTGTTTTAGAGAGAGACAGAGAGGGACAGAGAGACAGAGAGGGACAGAGAGACAGAGGGACAGAAGCATACCTGACTCCTTGGTCATGCCACTTTCTGGCTATAAGTCCTCCTCTGGCCACCAGCCCTCCTAAGAAACTTCTACCCTCCTTAGCCTGACCCTCGGTGATATGACCATTGTCATTCTCCACAGCCTCAGCACCTGCCTCCTCCCCAGCACTGGCCACCTTGGCAGCTCCAGCTCCAAGACAGACGGACAGCGTGGTTGGTCAGCCTTCCAACCATCCTCCTCCAGCTGAGCACCCAGCATTCTCAAAATGAACCTAAAAGCTACCAACGCCACCATGTCTGACCCCTGCTAGCCTTGGTGACCATGTCCTCCCTCCCCCAACACCTCGCCAGCGGAACCACTACCACCTCCACACCCCTGTGAGCTGCTCTGCCCCGGGCTGCTCCCTCCCCTTTCCTCCCCGCTTCCCATCTGCCCTGGCTGAACTTAGCTCTTCCAGAAGGACCTCCCCGACCACCGTCCTCCATCAAAGCAAAGTCAGGTTCACCCGCTCCCATGGCCCCGACCAGACCCACAATGGGGCAAGCACTGGTCCACCAGGCTGAGCTCTGTCCCCATGCTGAAGGCCGGCGGCTGGGGACAGGAGGCCAGACTCTGCTCCTCGATGCTTCCGTGCTTGGAAGGTAGAAAGGACTAAAAAGTAGACCAGGGGATGGCAGATGGCTGGGATGATGTATGGAAGAGAAGGTGGGTGGGTGGGTGGATGGGTGGATGGGTTGATGGGTGGATGGGTGGGTGGATGGGTGGATGGGTGGGTGGATGGATGGGTGGATGGGTGGGTGGGTGGATGGGTGGGTGGGTGGATGGGTGGGTGGATGGGTGGGTGGTTGGGTGGGTGGGTGGGTGGATGGATGGGTGGGTGGATGGGTGGATGGGTGGATGGATGGGTGGGTGGTTGGATGGGTGGGTGGGTGGGTGGATGGGTGGGTGGATGGGTGGGTGGGTGGGTGGATGGGTGGGTGGGTGGATGGGTGGGTGGATGGGTGGATAGGTGGATGGGTGGATGGGTGGATAGGTGGATGGGTGGATGGGTGGAATGTTGAAAGTCTGGGGGTCTATATGGGTGTGTGGATGGTGGGTGGATGGGTTTTGGGTGTGCCTGCCTTGGTGACCATTTGGACAATACATCATTCACAGTTCCTAACACACAGTAAGGTGGTGGCAAGGATGTATAGAATCACTAGTTTACTGAGTGTCTCTGAGCAGCTGGTACCCCACCCTGGCCCCCAGGAGCTCACATTTGTCCTGCTGACCCCCCTGCCCACCTGCCATTGCTCCCTCCAGCGTCACAGTGACTGCATCCCCACCTTCATCTCTTCACATTAATACTGATTGACGGTATCCAAATTTACCTAATGAATTAATGATAGGCTGTAGGAGTATGTAATAATGAAATACTTGGTGTCGTGTTTTGATAATTACTGTAAGCCTTCATAATTAAACCACAGCTGTGAAGATAAAATCAAAAGCAATAAGGCCGTGTGCAATGTCACTGGGGACTGTCCACTCACCTTCCCAGGAGTACAGATCTGGGGTTGGGGGGGACCTAGGGAGGACAGAGAGGGAGCAGCAGTGGAATACATTAGATTTGGGTTGGAAAGCATCTCCAAGTCATCCGTGGGAAGACAGAGGGTCACAGAGAAGTCACTGCTCACAAAGTCAGTTCCAAATGGGAACAGAGTCTGGGCAGGGTCTCTGGACCCCAGGCCCTTGCTGTATGAGTCCTGGGCCCCTGGCCTGCTGTGCCTCTGTTAAACAGAGGCCTCGATGGTCTGTCTGAGCCCTCACCACAGGCCCCATGTCAACCCAAGGCCATATCCATGAATTTGGAAGGCTTCAGACCCCTGTGTCCCATCTGCTGAGGTCCTCCAGCTGATCCCGCCCAGCAAGCATGACTGACAGACGTGATGACCAATCCCGTCCCTCCCTCCCTCCCTTCCAGGACCCTAAGATTGCTGTCTACCTCCCCCAAGCACTGTTCGCTCCTGTAGGACGAGGACATGTCCGGCTCATGTCCTCTCTGAGAGGTGACAGGAAGGACTGATGGACACCTGTAACAAATGTGAGTGCTGTGGTGCAAATGTGTCCCCCAGGTTCATGGGCTGCAAACTTCATTCCCACTGCAGCGGTGCTGAGAAGCAAGACCTTGCAAACGTGGTCACCGTCACCGTGTGACTCCAGGTCATCATGAAGAAAGGGGGTTCCTTCCTTTCACAAAAACAGAACGGGAAGGTAAAACAGGTCCTGTCTGGGGTTGGCACGAGTGGGAGGGGGAGGATACAAGGAAAGGGTGTGGGAGGGTGAATGTGGTGGAATATTATGCACTCATGAATGAAAATGGAAAAATGAGACCTGCTGAAACTGTTTCAGGAATGGGGGAGGGGAATAGGAAGAATTATGGAGGGGGTGAGTCCAGCTGTGATCTACTGTAAGGACTTGGGTAAATGTCACAACGGAGCCTCAGCACAGCAATAATAGATAAGTAATGAAAGAACGGAAGGAAGGAAGGAAGGAAGGAAGGAAAGGAGGGAGAGAGGGAGGGAGGAAAGCGGGAAGGAAGAAGGAAGAGCGCTCCCCCTTCCCCCTTCCTTCTTTTCTTTTTTCTTCTTCCTCTTCTCTCTGTGGCACCTCTCTCACCTCTCTCTCTCTCTCTCTCTCTCTCTCTCTCTCTCTCTCCCCCCCCTCCCCCACCCCTCATCCTGCAGAACCAGGAGCTGCAGAAACTCCAGCAAACACACCAAGAGCAGGAGGAGAAGGGAAGAAACCAGGAATGCAATGTCTGGACTTATTTGCACACCGTGTTTAACCCAGGCCACCAAAGGGACATTTTCCTGTGGAAGTGCTGGCTTGGTGACAGCTCACCAGGGGCTTTGAGCAACAAGAAAATCGGATGCATTGCAGCAGGAGAAACCTTTCCAGCAGGGCAGGGAGCGATGGCGACAGCAGAGCGGTGCATTCTCAGCCTCCAGCCACACACGGTCCTTGTCAGGAAGCCGGTGCTGTTGACCCCAGGCTCTTGGCTGAGAAGTGTCCTCAAGCAGCCACTTGAACGTCCCACAGACAGAGTGGGTCCCCATGCAGAGCTGACAAGAGGCGGCTGGGGCTGGAACCAGCAGGACCGCCCTGCCCTCCCCTCGCTCTCTGTGGTGATGTGGCCGCCACCACTAACTGCAGAGCCCTGGCTGTACTGCGGTGCCTGCCAGGTTTGGCCGTTTTTGTCACTCATGAGTGACGGGAGGGTCAGGTCTGAGGGACACCCAGCACAGGAGGGCGTGCAGAAGTTAAATGTGGTGTCCTCTTCCTCCTCCTCCCCTGCCTCCACCTCCACCTGCAGACAGGATGGGGAATCTCAGCTCTGCCTTTGTTGGGATGGGTGGCAGAGCACCCAAGCTGTGTGGCTTTGGGTGAGTGTCACAGCTTCTCTGGGCCTCAGAGTCAAGGCAGGGGATTCTGGAGTTGATTCACCCAAACTCCTGAGTTAGCGCGCTTCCTCTTCTCACCTGCTCGCTAAGAGCATCTTGATTGGCACCGCCCCCCCATGCCGATTGGATGACAGAGTCCCCGCCCACCCACTCCAGGATGCGGACACACCCCCTGTACTTAGCCAATCAGCCGAGCCCATCCCTCTGGCTGCAGTTGATTGGTCAGAATCAAGCCCTTGACTGAAGCCCACCAATCAGATCTAGGGTTAGGGTTTCATCACTGTAACAAATGCTGACTCCGCCCCTCACTCCTTCTCAGAAGGGGAACAGAAAAATGACACAGCCCTCACTGATTGTCCCTTCCCTGGGCTCCCCAAACGCCCCTGCCTGGTCCTGCCCCGGATGTAAAAGGGGTGATTCTGAGTCAGGGCCTGGAGCCTGCCAGACCAGGTTCGAATCCCAAGCCAGAACCCTGGCCCTACCTCCGGGGCCTCAGTTTCTCCACTGAGAGAAAGAAGCCATTCCCAGAACCCCAGCCCAGCCCGGGGAAGGCTCTGAGCACTTGACGGAGCCAGGCATGCCCAGGGCTGAGGATCAGCGGCCACCATTAATTGGACGCCTGTCATTGCTGTCTACTGGAACTGGCTGGCTGTCACACGTGTCTCCTGCCAGACCCGGCTCCCGTGGCTGTGCACTCTCTCCCATGTGCAAGGTCAGACATGCAGTGGGGGAAATGAGCTACAGAGAAATGAATGGATGGAGGGAGAGAGGGAGAACGGGGGAAGGAGCGACAAAGAGAAAACCCGCCAACCACACTTGGTCCAGAATTAAACAGCATTCAGAAGCCAGGCATAGTGGCTCACACCTGTAATCCCAGCTACTCCAGAGGCAGACATCTGAAGGATGGAGGTCCAAACCAGCCTGGGCATAAAGTGAGACTGTATCTCAAAAATAAAGAATAAAAAATGACTGGGGGAGTGGCTCCAGCAGTAGAGCACCTGCCTAAACCAGCACGAAGCCCTGAGTTCAAACCCCAGTACTGCTCGGAAAATAAATGCATGAATAAGTAAATAAATAAATAAATGGAAGCATCAAGAATGGAACGCAGAAGACCAAACTCAAGGCCTTTACTCTACAGAAACAAAGCCAAGAGAGGGGCTGTGACTTTCTTAGGGTCACATAGCAGGCTGGAATGGGACAGGTCCCAGCAGACAGTGCCACCCCCCCCAGTCCCACCCTCCAGCCTCCTCTACCGGCCCCTGTCCCCCGTCCTGCCCCAGGGCTGATCTGGGCCCTGGCCGGATCCCAACAGGAAGCGCCTCTTCCAGCAGGGGCTCCCTGGGGTGTCTCCCCCACATGGGCGGAGCTGCTCCCTTGGAAAATATCTTCAGGCCACAAGGAGCCAGGTGACCCGGGTTCAGGTGGAAGAACTCCAGGAGGAAGAGGGGGCCGGGGCGCCGGTGGGGAGCTCTTCAGAAGTGAGTCAGGAAAACCAGCTTCTCTCCCCAAAACCCCGAGAATCTCTTGGCCTGAACACAAGCGCACAGGACGTGAGTTTCAACTTTTCTTGACCTGTCATTGACTTGGCAGGAAGTCACATGGCACATGACCTCCCTCTGCCCCAGTCCTGGGGTACCTCGGTGTGGTTTGGAGATTGAGATGGGGTCACTGGTCACAGGGAGTTTCATATGCATGACTCGATTTCTTTTTTTTTTTTTTTCAGTACTGGGATTTGAACTCAGGGCCTCACGCTTGCTAGGCAGGTGCTCTACCACTTGAGCCACTCCACCAGCCTTTTTCTTGTAAAGAGTTTTTTTGAGATGGGGTCTCGAACACTATTTGCCTGTGGCTGGCTTTGAACCACGATCCTCCTGATCTCTGCCTCCTGAGTGGCTGGGATTACAGGAGTGAGCCACTGGAGCCTGGCTTGGTTCAGATTTTTGAAGTGAACTATACCCTCTCCACCAGGGTGGGTGGCAGGGCCGCCATAGAGGACAGACGTTGGCTGGTGTTTCTCCCTTTTTTGACTGGGGACAGTGGGCAGAAGCCACCTGGGAACTGAGTTGGGAGGGGCCAGGTGACAGGTGAAGGAGTCGGGGTGTTGATTCACCAGCTGTCTCAGAACAAAGGGGTCTTACCTGGGAAGGGGGGCTCCCTGGCACTTTGTGGGACCAGAAGACAGGTGGGGAGAGCCTGGGCTGACAGTGAGCCATCCAGCTTGTTTTTGGGGCCCCACCTTGATACTGTGTCCTCCTGGTGTCCTCCTGTCATTACCTGGACACACCTGGAGGACCTCCTTACATGGGAGCAAGTGGGGACCTGAACCGGGGAAATGCCTCCTGGACAACAGGTAAAGGGACGTCACCAATCTTCGGTGTCTACATCGAAGTGAACCTGATACAGGCTCTGGGTTCAATCCTGATCTGCCTCCCCCTAACCTTCATGGACGTCATGTCTTGTTAGTCTCAGTTCTGAACACTGAGACTTTCCTTGTCATTGTCCCCTGAACAATAAAAACAGTGTAGCCACTACAATAGCGGTTACATTGTATCCGCTTCTGTGACAATGTAGCCAGGACTTCAAGTTAACAGAGGCTGCACCAAGGACTTCCATACCTGTGAGGGTCCCAGGCCCCAGGGGACACCAAGAGATGACCACATGCCTCCCCCCGACGTGGGAGGTCAGGGAGGTCCCCAAGGACCTGCTGTGCTGGTGACAGAAAGAATGGAGGGGACAGAGTCCCCGGACTCAGCCGGTCCTTGGGGAGGCAGCCGAAGGGGTCCAGAACAGCCTGAATTTTGGAGGCTGGTCCCTGCCCAGGACTCCCAGGTCCCACTTTCCTTGTTCATCCCTCCATGGCTGCCCCACAGCCAAAGCTGCCCTGTGGAACCATGGATGCCTGGCCTGTCACCTTGCTGGGCTTTGTGGCATCCCTGACATGTGTGCACATGGGCTCTCTGCTTGGGCAAGCTCTGAGACCCGGCTCCTGCCACAAAAGTCACAGACCAGTACTGAATGCATGCCTGGTAACATAGCAAAAAGGCCGGGCACAGTAGCTCACATCTATAATCCCAGCTATTTGGGAGGCAGGAATTCAGACGATGGAGGTTTAGGCCAGCCCAGCAGGGACATTAACGAGACCCTATCTCAACAAACAAGTCAGGCATGGTGCCTCATGCCTGTCATTCCAGCAATGGGGGAGGTGTAGGCAGGAGGACTGTAGGGTTAGGCACCTTTGTCGAAGATTCCAGAATAGGTGAGGTCCTGGGCTCCTCCACGTGTGGGGGGTTCCCAGATGGCATCTCCAAGGCCAGGTGCCAAGGGTAGCTCAGAGACCAGATCCCCCAACACGGCCCCACACCCCCACCCCATCCCCTATCCCCACCCCATTCCGCATCGCCCCATTCCCCTATGACCCGATCCGCCCATCCTCCATCCTTCCATTACCCCATCCCCCCATCCCCACCCCCACTCCTGACACCGCCAGGCCTGGTGGCCCCACCAGTAGGTGACAGAGCACCTCGCACCATCTCCCTCCCTCCTCCTGCCCTGGCTCTGCAACTTCCCCTACTTCCGGAGTAGCTGGGATTACAGTGGGCATCACCACACCTGGCCCTTTGCCACTGACTTCTTTGACTGAACGTCCTCAAGCCTCCTCATGCAGCACCACGGGTTAGGGAGTCATTGTTTATTAAGATGGACACTGTCCATCTATGGTTTACCCATCCCATTGACGGGCAGTGTCACCAGGGCCACCCCGTGTGCAGCTGCTGGACACCTGAATGTCTCGCCATCTGAAGAATTTCTGGACCTTCCTTTATCCCCTGCCCTGTTTTCCCCAAGGTCCTGTCCAGTGAGCCAGGGACTAACGCGCCATCTGTCTCCAAACCGTCACCCCAAGCTGTACGTGGGCGCGCCTTCCACCCCATCCTCCAGAAGAGAAACCCAAGGCTCAGAAGCAAAGCCACAAGGTCAGCTGTTCCAGGACCACAACCAGGGACCCGCCACCTGTCCCCAGTGGGCTGACATTTTGGAGGTTGAGTTAAAACCTCTCAGATCTGGCACCCTGGGGGTGTCCCCAAGTCTGACAGGTGACCCTGAAAGCAGCATTTTCCTTGGGCTCAGCTCCTCAGAGGCTGCAAGTGGAGAGGCCTGGACTCGGGGCCCAGGGACAGGGGAAAGACACAAAGGGACTTTTGTCCTGCTCACTGTTCACAGCTGGCCTTGCTGTGCGGCCTCCAGCCATCTGGGGTGGACATGGTGTCTGCAGAGCTGCTGGACGTCTCAGGCTCCGCGGGCTGTGCCGGGGGGACCAGGGGATCCTGGAGTGTTGGGACCGTCCCCTGTCCCCCGGCCTTTTAAAGTGAGGGCCTGTCTTTGATTGCAAAGTCTCTGAGCACAGTTTCCAGAAAGCTCTCCCTACTCGTATGGCACAAGTGTCTGTTCCTTGATCTCAAACAAAAGTCACCTCCACAGATACAATGGCTTTTGTCCATCCTGCAATGACAACGTGGTAGAGAGAAAGTTCCAGGTCCTTCTGTGTCCACCTGAGGACTGTGTCCCCAGGTGGGTCGCCCTCTTCTCAGCTGGTCGGTGTGTGACACGCCCCCAGCTTCTGTCCCAGATAACACGGAAGTCATATCTGGGCCACCTTCTAATCATTATGGGGTTACAGGACCCAATAATGTGACAGATAAGGGGATTGTTCCCCAGGAGACTGCACAAAGCACTCTGTTCCCAGAGTGGCTTAGGGACACCTGTGTCCCTGCCTCTCACCTGCATAGGACATCCACCAGCCTCTTCTTTGCTTTGTCCTCAAGCGAAATGTACATTAAAAAAAACAAAACGCACCTGTCATCAGAGTCCAGCTCAGCCGACGGTCCCAAAGGCAGCTGTGGCACCCGCACCCAGGCCAAGCTGGGGACAGGTCCCAACCGTGAAGCCTGCTTGTCCCTCCTCCCCACCCAGACTGCCTTGTCTGCCACACAGACATGTGCCCCGAAACTGAAAAACTGAATTCTTTCAAAGGAAAAATAAGTCAGGAAGAACACGGGGTCCCCAAACTCTTTGCAGCCCAGGACTGAAGCAGGGTGGCTCTCGGGGAAGGAGGGGACCTAAGCCGTCCACTCGGGAGTGGGGTCCTGTCCCCAGGTTCCTCAGCAGGGCCGTGGGGTCTGGCAGCCGTCCTGGTGGGGAGATTTCTGCCACCTGGACTCAGGCCAGGCAGTGAGGACGGGGAAGTGGACGGAGCTGACCTGGACTTGGGCACACGAAAAGCCATGAGTGGCCCGTGGGTGCCCAGGCAGGAGAGGAGGGAGCGGCCAGCAGAGGCCAGCTGCCATCGCCCCGGGAGTCACCTTGTCACCGCGCGCACAGGGTGTGGGGTGCACTAAACCAAGGCCAGGTGGGAAGGAGGGGAGGTGACGCTCTTGGTGGCAGGGGAGGTGGATGATGGGAGAGGGGACCTGTGTGACCAGTGGACCGTGTGTGGCCAGCGGTTGAGAGGAAGCTGAGGCTCGCCCTGCCCAGCGGTCAGTGGATGACCTGACAAACTGTCCTCAGGAGATTTAGCATCAATGACAATGTTTCCAGAACCTTCTACACTGGTTCTCCTGGCTATCAGGTCAGGAGCACACAGACGGCTTCCCGGTTGGAGCTGCCGGGATCCCCGGCTCCGTGGAGCAGGGACCCTAAGTGAGCCTCTTGACCCTCGTCAGCCTCAGTTTCCCCTTCATCTGGAACTTGGAGAAGTGACCTGTGTGCGAGGTGCCAGCCCCTGGGAGCCACAGTCTCGACACCAGAGCCCCCCAAAATCTCCAGAGCCCTGGGCTCAACCACTGTGACTGCTGGGAGAACTTTCCCCATCGGGAGGTGGGGTGCCTCAGGCTCGGGGTGGCGCCCAGGGCCTGGGAGACAGACAGACAGACAGACACCCCGGCCCTGCCACAGGAAAGGTGGTGTCGCTCAGGGGCCCCATTAGCACACTTGCGCCGCAGGACAGTCGCAGAGAGGGCGTTCTCGTGGCCTGAGCCAGTGTTGGTTAGTGTGATTAATATGTTTGTCACAGGTCTGTGACAGGTGTGGGTGGCACTATTTATCCCCACTCCTGAGGGCCCCAGGCACGAGGGGCGGGAGTCACTGTACCAGCAGGGCCAGGCAGGGGTCTTGGGGCCTCTGGGGACCAGGGCCTTCTCTGGGGACCCTTCCCTGCTCAGGTCTTGGGACCCCCATCTTCTCTGTCTAGTCCTCCCTCCCCTTCCGCTCCTCTGACAGGAGGCGGGGCAAGGTATGGCCCCCAAGGACCCGCCCACTATTGACCCCGAGGACCTGCCCCCGGCAACCGTGAGGACACGCCCCCTGACAACCACAAGGACCCTCCCCCTAGCAACCACAAGGACCCTCCCCCTAGCAACCACAAGGACACACCCCTAGCAACCACAAGGACACACCACGTGACAACCATAAGGACCTTTCCCCTGGCAACCACAGGGACCCTCCCCTAGAAACACAAGGACACACCCCCTGGCAACCACAAAGACCCCGCCCCCTGGCAACCATAAGGACCCTCCCCTAGCAACTGTAAGGACCTGCCCCCTGGTAACCACAAGGACACACCTCTTGACAACCACAAGGACCTGCCCTTAGCAACCACAAGGACCCTCCCCTAGCAACCACAAGGACTTGGCCCCAAGCAACAAGGGCCCATTGCCTGTAGACCCCAAAAGCCTGTCCCCCAGTGGCCCCCAAAGACCCACCCCCAGGGACCCCAAGGAGCTGCCCCCTGGTGATTAGAAATCTGTGGTAGGGCGACCATGGACCAAGGCAGAGCCCACAGTTCCATCCTTCCCAAAGCCCTGTCTCAATATTGGGGACCCAGCCTTCAACACAGCAGCTGTTTGTGGGACACCTCACAGCAAAAATCTAAACAAGGACGGCCTGTGTGGGGGTCCAACTCGGAAGACCCCTGGCCATTCTGAGTCCACACAGAACTGAGGCCACATTTTGCCCAAGAAGTTCCCAGGTCCGTCATCCTTTACAAAAGTCCACCATGGAATCGGCTGTGTCGCCCCCCCCACTCCCGTCCTCTCAGCTGCCACCTGCCCAAGCCACCACCGCCTCCCAGCCACTTCTGACATCCCTGGGCACTCGTGCTCAGCTCCCACGCGCATCAGGTGACCATAAATCACTCCCCTTGCCCGGGCCCGAGTCCGTCCATGGCCTCCCACTGCTCTGGGAATGGGAGCCAGATCTGAGCCATCCTCAGGGGCCACCTCCCCTCTGTCCCCATCCGTCACCACCTGGCCTGCCCTGGCCCTGGCCGGGGATCGGATTGCTTCTCTAAGCTGAGGATTCGGGTGGTCCCGAGGTCTAGGGGAGAAAGGTCCTCGCCTTGGCTCTGAGTGGCAGGACCTAGCAGGGCCACCAGCTCTGTTTACTTCTGCCCGGTGACGGTGACAGGAGGAGGAGTCCAAACGCCCCATTCCAGCGAGGGCAAGGGTCGCCCTCCCTCCCACAGACACACGCAGCTGCCCCCGTCTTTGGGGCCTGCGACACCTGGACGGGCCAGGCCTATCTGACCCCATCTCCAGTCGCGCCATGGTGTCAGCTTTTCCACTGCCACCGAGAGTCACAGCTGGGAAACTGTCACCAGTAGGGAGGGCCCTAGACCCCACGCCCAGGAGAGCAAGAAGTCACCCAGCCGCCACCACCCAGGGAACGGGGCGGGAAGGAAGAAGTCCCGGCTGTCCCCAGCCCAGGCTGTTTGTGTCACCACTGGGCTGATGAATTCAGCGCAGAACAAACTGAGCTCAGGAGCTGCTTGGGCCTCAGTTTCCCCATCTGCATTAGAAAAGCTTTGTGTTCTGGAGACAGAGGTGAACTCCCGGCGGGTGGCGTTCTCACCCACCGGGGACCAGGGCTTTTTAGAAAAGTGACGAGCTCAAAAGGAATTGACTTCACAAAGCTCAGTCTGTCTGTCTGTCCATCTGCCCAGCAAGGATGAGCAAGGATGAGAAGGCCACACACGGCTGGCTGTGTCATGTTCTCAAACCGACAAAGCTGCAGAGACAGAGAACCCAACAGTGTCCACCTGGGCTGGGGACAGCGGGAGATGGGCACAGAAGGAGGAAGACCCTCTGCGGTGGCCCCGTCTGGCCCCAGGTGGCTGACAACTGTGTGCGCTTCTGTAAAACTGGAAATGCCACCTTCAGTGTCCACGGGACGGGCTCCAGGACCCAAGGACACCAGAGCCCGTGGATGCTCCTTGTACCGTACCGCACAGACCCTGGGCACGTCCTGCCGAACAACTCAACCTCATAACCCCAAAGTCACTGCAGATGCTCCGCCAACAGTCATCACACCGCATTGTTTCAGGAGTAATGACAAGAAAAATGCCTGTGCGTGGTCACTACGGACGAGATTGTTTTTGATTATCTGCGAAGTGAGGTTGATCGAAACACAGATGGGGACCCCACAGATTGAGCTACGTCAGATGTGGGGTTGCGGTGGCTGGGGGAGGGGCATGGGACGTCTTTGTATGATTTTCACAAATCCCTGTGAGTCTGTCATTGCAAAATAAAAAGCTGAGATGAGAGGATCAAAGAGGCAACGCACGAGCCCAGGGTCACACAGCAAACCGAGACGAAGCCAGGCGTCCTGACAGCAGGAGAAAGCACACCGGGACACACAGGTGTGCAGCAGGAGGGTGACAGCTGAGTAGTGGTGACAGGGTCCCGGCTAGCATGAAGGGGCCATCCACAGTGGGACAACAATGAGCGTGTCTTGGGGTCCTGGGCAGGTGACCAGGGATGGCTCCTATCCACTCACGAGCTCCATGGAGGTCAAGGCCAGGACGGAAAGTATCTAAATAAATAAAGGAGTCAACAGCCTGTGCCCAGGGAGAGACACCCAGCCGGGAGCCCAGAGCCCCAGGTTCTAGTCACTGTCACCGTCACCGACTGGAGCCAGGTTCACCACACCCCACGCAGGCCCATGGGATCCCGGAGTTCATGACCCAGGACTTTCAGGACAAATGAAGACCAGAAGTGTGACACTGAGGTCACAGACAGCGGGGACGTCTCTCCCCCGTGTTGTGGGAAGAGCGATCCCACTGTTCCTTGACCAGTCTGGTGGCCCCAAGACGCTGCCTGGCTTGTGGCACCGTCCCTCCAGTCTCTGCTTCTGTCCTCATCCGTGTCTGTCTCTTCTCTGTCTTTGGCAAACACATTCACCTCTGGGTTTAGGGCCACCTCCGTAATGTCCCCCAAAATTCTTAGTGATGTCAACCACCACTGTTCCCAAAGAAATTCAATCCACAGATTCCAGGAAGTAAGATGGGAACGTACCTTTTTTGCTGGGGGACATTCAACCGGCCACACACGCTGGCGACTGAGCAAGAGCATGGCGTCCACTGCTCGGACCCCAGAAGCCCCCTCCCCTGACCACACACCCCCTCCCCCCAGTGATGGCTCCAGGAGCCACAGGGCCTTTGCCTGGGGCGTTCGTTCCTCCACTTGTCACCGGGCTCTTCCTGACTGTCCCTCAGCTGTCCCTCGGCTGTGACTTCCTCAGGGCCACCCCCTCGAGTCCTCGGGTGTGTGGGGGGTTTGTTGAATGGCTGACATCAGAGGGGACAGGCTGTGAGTGCACAGACCTGAGTTCGAATTCAGATTCCTTCCTCTCCCACCCTTGGCCTTGGACAAGCCACATCTTTCCTCCACTCCTCTTCTGCCACCCGCGAGGTGGGACATGGTCACCTGCGTTTTTCTTGTGCTCAAGAGGATCAGATCCATGCGGGTCCCACAGGGCGTTCCCAGGCACTGATGGGACGCTCAGCTGTGTCCCCAAGTCCTCCCCATCCCCATCACGGATATCTGTGCTCTGAGTCTGTCCCCTGTTGTATAGATGAGATGCTGAGAGACGGAGGACACTGTGCCCGTCCCTCTGCTGGACAGTAGTGGCCCAGCAGTGACCAGTCATCTGGTGGCCCCCAGCCCATGAGCCTGTCCCAGCTGGCACATAGTGGGCTGGGGTTCAGATGTTGACCCTTGAGGCAAGGAGTGAGAGCCCACCCTGGAGGGGACAACGGGGTGACATTTGGGGAAACTGGCACAGGGTGGGTCCCCCGGAAATCACATCCAGGTCACTGAAGGTGGAGAAGTGGGTGTGTCTGGTCGCTAGGCCCCGCCCCTTTGAAAATGGGCGTGTCTGACTGCTAGGCCCCGCCCACTTGAAAGTGGTTTGCCTTGCTGCTAGGCCCCGCCCCTTTGGAAGTGGGTGCGTCTTGCTCCTGGGCCCCGCCCATTTGAAAGTGGGTGTGTGGCTGTCAGGCCCCGCCCACTTGAAAGTGGGCGTGTCTGGCTGCTGAGCCCCGCCCCTTTGAAAGTGGGTGTGTCTTACTGCTAGGCCCCGCCCCCTTGGAGCCAATGGAAAGGCTGCAAATCCTGGCTGGCTTAGGAGAGGCGGTAACGGCTGTCAGGCCCACGGCAGAGGGAGGAGACGAGCAGAGCGTGGGAGGGAAGGAGGTGGGGACGTCCCCGCTCCAACATGCCCGCAGAGCCCTGCTTCCTCCTTCCCTGGATGGCCACTCGGCCAGGACACCATGTTTAGGAGCCTGGCGTAGCCGGTAAGAGCCGGCACCCTGCTCACCACTGTGCTCCTCGCTGGCTGTGGAGCTCCAGCAAACGCCCTCTTCCTTCTCCCGGTTTCCTCACCCGTGAGCTGGACCCGGCATGAGACCTGGTTCTGTCGCTGTGCAGATTCTGCGAGGGCCCCTGATGGCCACATGCCTGGCAGGAAGTCCATTCCATACCACGGGCTGGAGAAGCGGCAGGCTGTTTATCTTAACAAAAAGTGACAGCACTGCCACCAAGATCTGAGACATCAGACACGTAGCCTGTGATGGAGATGGGCATGCCAGAAAGGGTTCAGGAGGGTAGCATATGAGTTGACAAGAAGGATCTCAAATGCAATGAAGAGAAGAGGGATACGGGAGTGGCTGGGACAGTGAGGACCAACGGTACCCTAGGAGGGGTGGCCAGGAAAGGCCTGGAACTGAGCCCGAGGGTGCGGGATCCAGCAGAGGGAGGTGCTAGGCAGAGGCCGAAGTGGACAGGGCTGGGCTGGTGAGGACTGAGCAGGGAGCTGGCCAGGAGACAGCCTAGGATGGATTGAGACCCGACTATGAAGAGGACTTGAGGCACAGGGCTGGCTCTGGAGGCAGCCGCCATGTTGCCCAACCCTGGTTCACCCAGGGTGCAGGAGGAAGGGGACCCAGGACAAGTGTCCCAGGGTTGGCTGAGCCGTTGTAAAGATGGGGGAGACCAGGTTGGCGGACGGGAAGGGAATGAAGAGGTATTTTCTTGTTGTTGTTCTTGCTTTGTTTGTTGTGAGACAGGGTCTCCCTGTGGAGCCCAGGCTGGCCTTGAGCTCACGAGCCGCCTCAGCCTCTGGAGTGCAGGGATTACAGATGTGAACAACTGAGCCCGGCAAGAGTGAAGATGCAGAGCTGCAGGTGGCTGACTGAGCCTTGCCTGAACGAGTGGGGTACGGCAGGCTGGGAGGGGGTCCTCCCTGTATGCAGTGACCCCGAGGGTCAAGGGTGGTCAGCCCCTTTCTAGAAATGCACGGGTCGGAGGCTCCCAGAGCCGAGACTTTGCCCAGCAACTTAGACTTGGAGTCGGGATTCGAACCCTGTTAGAGCAGCAGGAAGATATCACCTGACACCTTTTCCTCCCTGGGGACCGGGGCAGCTGGGACCAGTGGGTGACCGAGGTCTCGGCACACACCGGGCATCGCTGTTTGTCACCTCAACAGCAGTGTGGACGGGGTGCAAGGACTGTGTGCATTTTCCAGAGGAGGCTGGGGCTCAGAGAGGGGAGGTGACTGGCCCAGAGTCACACAGCAGTCGCCGCTCTATAAAAATTGACCTGGGACTGCCTGACGCAGAACTTTTAGCCCTTTACCTTGTTCCTCGGCCGTCACGGATGCTCACGGGCTGTCCTTCGGGACTCATGACATGACAGCCCCAAGGACCTTTGTCTAAGAATCCCCTGGGGGTAGATGTGGGTGACCCACTCCGGCCCTCTGTCTGCTTGTGAAAATAAAGTTTTATCAGCACACAGCCTGCTCACTGGGTTCCATCTTGCCTGTGACGCCGTTCCCGTGACGGTGGCAGACTGGGGCAGCCGGGATACAAACTGCAAACCTAAAATCTTCCCTCTCGGAGAGAAAAACGTGTCATGCTCTGATCCAAGACAAAACCGATCCTTCCCGGCTGGGGACATGGCACAGGCCCTGGGTTCTGTCCCCAGCGCTGCAGAAAAGACAAAAACACAAAATCTGGCCGGGTGTGGTGCTCACGCCTGTAATCCCAGCTACTTAGGAGGGAGAGATCAGGAGGATCGCGGTTCAAAGCCAGCCTGACAAAAATAAGTGCTGGTGGAGTGGCTCACGGTGCAGACCAAAACCCCAGTACCAAAAAGAAAAATTGATCCTAACAGGTTCTCTTTACAGGGATGGGGACAACAGGGACACCCAGGGCTCCGGAGACACGCAGACAGAATGTTTCCAGAAGGCCGAGGCCAGGGCTCCCCAGGAGCCAGGGTCACAGGGCACATTCCGCTCCCTAGGACACATGTTGACAAGGCCAGGCCCCCCGGCCCTGCCAGGAGACCTGGGGACCCCCGCTGCAGGGGGCCGCGGGCTGGCCGCAAAGAGATGGAGGCCAGGCGGCCTCCCAGGCTGGGCCCTGCCTCCCACACACAGGACAGAAAAGAGTCCCCAGGTGCCCTTGTCCAGGGGCTGCCGAGCCAGCCGGGGTGACTGAGCGAGTTAGGATGTGGTTGGTCGTTTTGTTGCCTTGAAGTTGGGAGCTGGCCATTTGTAACAGGCCAGCCAGCGCGGGCTGGGTGACCTCGGACAGCAGTTCTCCCCTCTCTGAGCCTCAGCTGACTCAGCCGCGACCCCGGCTGGGGTCAGGACTGTCCCCACGGAGGCTGGAAGAGACTGTGTGACAGGTGCTCAGAAGTGCTGCGGAAAGAGAAGGTGGATTGGGGACCTCGGGGCTGGGGAACAGTGACAGGACACCCCAGTGTACAAGCCTGACCTTGAAGTAGGGGTGACCACCCAGGCAGCTTTGAGACATGAGGTGGCTTCCGATGGACCAACTCCCTTTTCGGAGGTAAACTGAGGCCCAGGCAACTCCTGGCGCACCCTGGGCCCCTCGTGCCCCAGCCTGAAGCCCTCTCAGGTCACCCTGTCACTTTGACTCAGGGCCTCGCTCCACCCTTCTCAAGGGGCCCCTGGACGTCCTCTGCTTCGAAAAGTGGGGGAAGGTTTCTTTAAGGGCCGGGCGTGGTGGCTCACAGCTGTAATCCCAGCCAGATGGGAGGGGTAAGTAGTTTCCTGGACAGAGGACAGAACATGATAAAAACGAGAGGCCATATTTGAAAAATAACTAAAACAGGCAGGGTTGGTGGACTGACTCAAGTGGCAGAGCACCTAGGAAGGAAGGGGGAGAGAGAGAGAGAGAGACAGGAAGAAAGAAAGTGCAAGTTCCTCTCCATCGAGGAGAACTCACACCCAGAGTCTGGGCCTCAGCGGGAGCCAGGATGCAACCCTGGACAGGGACAGTCACTTCCTCCAGTGAAATTCTCAAGCCTGGTGGTGACCACAGGTCTCTGGTTGTCCTACAGTTTGGGTCAATGGCCCCCAAAGGCCACGCATTAAAGGTTTGATCCCGGCCTGTAGTGCTGATGGGAAGTGGTGGAGCCTTTAAGAGGCGGAGCCTGGAGGGAAGTCTTTAGGTCATTGGGGCGTGGCCTTTGTCTGTGGGGCGTGGTTTTGGTTGTGGGGCGTGGCCTTTGTCTGTGGGGCGTGGTTTTGGTTGTGGGGCGTGGCCTTTGTCTGTGGGGCGTGGTTTTGGTTGTGGGGCGTGGCCTTGGCTGTGGGCGTGGCCTTGGATGTGGGTGTGGGTATGGCTGTGGGTGTGGCTTTGGTTGTGGGATGTGGCCTTGGCTGTGGGCGTGGCCTTGGCTGTGGGCGTGGCCTTGGCCTTGGCTGTGGGGTGTGGTGTTTGGCTGTGGGCGTAGCCTTGGATGTGGGTGTGGTTTGGCTGTGGGTGTGGCCTTGGATGTGGGTGTGGTTTGGCTGTGGGCGTGGCCTTGGCTGTGGGCATGGCTTTGGTAATGGGGCACGGCCTTGGCTGTGGGTGTGGCCTTGGATGTGGGGTGTGGCCTTGGCTGTGGGCGTGGCCTTGGCTGTGGGCGTGGCTTTGGTAATGGGGCACGGCCTTGGCTGTGGGCTTGGCCTTGGCTGTGGGCGTGGCCTTGGCTGTGGGCGTGGCCTTGGCTGTGGGCGTGGCTTTGGTAATGGGGCACGGCCTTGGCTGTGGGCTTGGCCTTGGCTGTGGGCGTGGCCTTGGCTGTGGGGTCGGCGCTGACCATGGGACCCCAGCCTCCTCTCTCTTTTGCTCCTGGGCCACCAGGTGAGTGGTTTCCTCCGCCATGACAGGCCCAAGTGAGAAACCTTTCGTGTTCGTAAGTTGATCGTCTCTGGTGTCTGTGACAGCGATGGTGAGCCAGCTGACACGGGAAGGTGACCCGGCCACAGTCCTTCCTGGGTGCTCATGGGACCTCAGAGCCCACCCTGCCAAATTGCACAGTGGCTCCCTGTCCTTAAAGTCCCTCCCCACACCTCCCTGCCTGCCGTGGCCAGGCCAGCCCAGCTCCTACTGGGGTCCCCACCCCGAAAGCTGGGAATCCATGTCACCCCAAAGCGTTGGCTGGATGGCCCCTTGCCCTGCCCCCCACCCCCGGCTCTGCACCTAGGGCTGGGGATATTCATGACTGTCTTGGGACCCCACTGCTGGGGCGACCCTGAGGGTTAGGGTTAGATCCTGGGGTCACAGAGGACCTGGACACTAAGGCGAGGAGGCCTTGGGAAAAGCCAGGGCAGCCTGACTCAGGGGCCAGTCCTTGGGGACAAAATCCTGGATGCATTCAGGGTGGGCTGTGTGACCTCTCTGTGCCTCTGCGTCCCCATCTGTCCTGGGGACATGACTTCAAGCAGCCAGCACTTAGCACGGGCCTGGCAGGTGGCTGACGTGACCATTCTTGGCTATTCTGTCATTATTTTCATCTTTAAAAATGTCCTTATCACAGCCTGGCAATGGACTCTGGCTAAGTTGTTTTTCCTCTCTGGGCCTCAGTTTCCCCACTTACAGAATGGTTTTGTTCTCATGGCCTCTCACAGCTCTGTGTCCAGAATTCCTGATTCCAGACCCAGAGCTAGAAATGGAGGTTCACGGCGTCCCGTGGGAGTCCAGGGAGTCCCACAGAAACCCAGAGCCCCATGGAAACCATTCTCTTTCCTAGGCATTGGTTTTCCCGTCCCTCGGGGACAAGTGACTCCCTGAGAGGCACAGCCCAGTCTTTGCACTGCGATGTCACCAGGGACCCAGAACCCCTGTGGAGCCCCGGGGGAAACCGAGTCACAGGCTTCCACTGCTGTTCTTTGACGTCACAGGCCCAAGGCCAGGGCAGGACGAGCAGGGTTAAGACCCAGGTGGAGTTAATGGGACCCTGGCCCCACAGGAGCGTCCCTGTGTCCCTGTTTGCATCGGTGACCAGGCCAGACGTGGGAGGATTAAGGCTCTGCTCGCTCTTCAGGGCCTGGAAAAGTTGACTCAGCCACAGCGGGGCCAGGCCAGCTGTGCCAGGTCCCCGTCCCACCACTGCCACCCCGTTACCTAAGCCCCACCCAGGACGTGACCACATAGCCAGGGCCAGGGGTCCGGGGGACCCAGACAGGGGACGTTCACACAGCCGCCGCCTGGTCCAGCACAGATGGCCCTGATGGTCACGGCGCCAGGACTGAGAGGGACGGGGACAGGGGACAGGGGACGGGGGACGGGGAGGGAGCCCCAGGTGGAGGGAGCTACGTGAGACTGGAAAGTGGAGACTTTTGGGAGGCTGCACGTCCCTGGGTGGACAGAGCGGCTGACCAGTGCAGGGGGGGGTCCCTGTGGTGACAGCCACCGTCCTCTCCTCAGACCCTGAGATCAAAGCAGTGGGCTCGGGGTCCAGTCCCCCGCACTGGCCAGCTGACAGACACCAGGCAAGGCAATTTGCCCAGCCTCAGTTTCCCCAGCTGTAAAAAGGACATAATAGGTGGGTGAGCGGGCAGACAGCGCCTGGCAGAAGGGAGGCCACAAACATGTGACCGTCCCTACGATGCTGGACGCCTCCCTCCCAGACCATGGAGTGAGGACCAGGGCCTGGCTCTGGTCCTGCTCCACTGAGCCTCCCTGCTCTCCCCGGTCTCCTCCAAGCATCCCTGGACCACACGTGACAGGCTTGGTGACCCGCTGACAGGAGGTTTCACCCAGGCCTGTGAGTAGAAGCCATGGGCCTGGGTGCAAACTCACAGTCACCAAGTCCCTGTTCCTGTTGATGGTGGCCATGCAGACCCCAGAACACGACCTGGGTCCTCAGATCCACTTGCCCAGTTTGACGTCAGGCCCAGGTCCCCAGGCTGCTGTCCCCTCCCCTCCCCCACCCCCTTCAAACCCACAAAAACCAAGGAAAAGAAACCTGACCCGTCCCTTTTATCTGTCCTTCCTTTGTCCTGCCCAGGGTGGGGCTGTCACCTCCCCAAGGAAGGTGACAAGCAAGCGGACATTTTCCCTCCCTCCAGGGCCGGGCTCTGCTTGCTGGGGTTGGTGACCAGGTGACATGCTGGGTCCCTGGCAGCAAACTTCGAGCCGGTCAACAGGAGGACAGAGGGCCGGCGGCAGGGCGTGGTGGGGTTGTGGCCAACCATGGCGAGCGAGGTCCCGGCTGGAGGCTGTGCAAAGCGGGTCATCGTGTCCCCTTCCTCCTGTGTGACCAAAGCTGGAACCTCAGGGATTTTTTAAGTGTTTAAATTCGAGTTTTTGACTTTTCAGCCCCTACGAGGGCTCAGTGAAGATATCTAAAGGGTGGCTTTGACCTGTGGCAGTAGTGTGTGACAGCTGACCCAGGCCAGTGTCCAACTGACCAGGAATTTCACAAAAACATCCCTGATGAAAGGATCCCCTGGTCCCCCAGGGTGCATTGATTGACTTGTAAAAAGCCCAGGAGGATCGGAGTTCCACGCCTCCTGGGCGGGCAGTGGACTCAGCATTTCAAAGCGTCCCCGGCCCCCTGAGGTCCCCACAACCCTCCCCTTCCTTGTCCTGTCCAGCAGGAGTCAGGGAGACCGCTGTGAGCGGGGACCCAGGTGCAGGACACCGCGGTGTGTGTCCCCTCACGCTGGCTCCGTCCTGCTGCCCACCACGCGGCCTGACGCACGCATGGAGGCCACAGCAGGCGCTGACAGGAGCCTCAAAGACCTGGGTCTGTCCAGCTGTCCGTCCTGAGCACTCCAGGAGACATCTGTCAGCCAGGGACACCTGTGTGTCCCCAGGGCCTCCATACTGCCCCTGCCCCATGGGGCCTGTCAGAAGAAGGAGGGGAAAAAGCTGGGTTTTCCAAAAATTCAGACGAAGACAGAAACCGTGGTGGCCGGTCACTTAGGTCTCTCTGAGAAGGTGGTGTCCATGCCGAGGCCTCAGGCTGGGGAAAGGTCACTGCGTGGCCAAAGTCCCCGAGACAGGCGACACTGAAGGGGTGGCGGGACCCACGTCGAGCCGAGACCAGTGGACAGTGCAAACACCCCCGACTTGGGGACAGCGAGAGTGACCAGGAGACTTCCGGGGACCCCGTGGGGAGATGGGTGCTCCGTCCCGGGTGGGCTTGGCTGAAGCTGGGATTAGAACCAGGGTCCACGATGGCCGTGTCGTGATCCTGACGATGACAGGGTCGCTGTGAGGACGGCGATCAGGGTCCGGACTGGAAGTGACCGCGCTGAGTTTGGCTTTCCTCCATTGGCAAAGTCCCATGGCCAGGACCTCAGGGGCCAGGAGGTCATGCCAAGGACAAGGGCACAGTGGAGCTGGCTGTGGGGTGGGTGGCTTGGGCACGGCTTTGGGGCAGGAGGGGACAGACATGGCCGCCCGGCTCCTCCCCCGAGAGGCGGCAGCAAGTTGTGCAGAAAGCTGTCCAGAGGTTTCCCCCATCTTGTGACTGTGAGAGTGTGGTCCACTCCAGGCGACATCAGTCACTTCTCACCGGGGCGGAGGCGCTCGCCTGTAATCCCAGCTACTCAGGAGGCAGAGATCTGGAGGATCACAGTTTGAGGTCAGCTCAGGGGAAAAAGTTCGTGAGACCCCATCTTAACCAATAAAGCTGGGCTTGGTGGCTCACGTTTGTAATCCCAGCTGCTCAGGAGGCCTGAATAGGATCGTGGGCAAAAACGCGAGACCCTATCTGAACAGGACCTAAAGTATAAAGGGCTGGCGGAGTGGCTCGAGTGGTACAGCGCCTGCCTGGCAAGTGTGAGGCCCTGAGTTCAAATCCCAGTAGCGTCCCCAAGAAAGTAAATAAAATAATTCAATCAACAAACAAGACCTGACCTCATGGCCCCCATCAGAGCCAGGCAACACCGGTTTTCTTCCCAGACTCCATGTTTGCTTCCGGGCCACCAAGACCCTAGAGAAAGGGGTGCCGCTGCCCCGGGTGACCCGGGAAACAGGGACCGCAGTGACCCTCACGCCCAGGCTGTGGTTGCATAAAGTGGGGTGAGGAAGTGGCTGTGAGGACCTGAGGGGCGCCCCTGGTGCGGGCCGTGCTGGGCACAGTGGACGCTGGTCTGGGATCCCTGCACCTGGCATGGCCGCCCCACCTGCACTTGCGGGTCCCAGGCCCCCTGGGGACCCCCGGGTGCCTTGCGGCATTTTAGGTGCGCTGCATCTGCTGCCTTAGAGCAGAGTCAATCAACAACCGAGTCAGGACTGGAACCCAGCTCCCCACCCTCCAGGAACCTTTGCATTGAAGGGCTGGATTTCGGGGACAGGGACGGCGCCGTGACACCTGGAGAACCAGGGGAGGACAGAGCAGGGCAGCCGCCGTTTCAGGCCTTGACCTCTGCGCGTGTTCTCTCCAGTCTCACTGTCCTGGGGCAGAGCTGCTGTTGCATAGTCAGTCAGTGAGCAGCCTCGAGGGCGCAGCCTGCCTCGGTGACTCAGTGTCCTCATTTGTACAACCAAGTGACCGGGCAGTGTGGCCCCCCCTTCATAGGGTGACGTCCGTCTGTCCCCACCCCCCACCTCCGGGTGACAAGCGGGTGTGGAATTGCCACCAACGTCCACGCGAGCAAACCGCGCCGTGCGCGGTGACCGTCCGCAGGCGGCGGCAGTGGACAGTGGGACCTGCAGCCGCCCAGAGGAAGGACAGAGAGGAGGCCCTGAGCACACGCTGGTCACTGTGCCGGCCTCTGGTCACCCTGTGTCCTAGCCGGGAGCCCCGAGGTCCCTCCAGGCGGCTGCCGACCCTGACATTTCCACCTCCCTGGCGCTCAGCATACAGCAAGCGCTCAATAAGTGTGGGTGGACGACTCTTCAAAATAAAAGTCAAAGCTGTGCAGAGTTAGTGGCAGGCCCTGGGTGGGGCTGAGGTGGCCAAGCCCCCCAGGCCGGCGGGGACAGCTGGACCTGCACAGGTCAGGTTCTTTCTCAGCACCCAGGTCAAAGGCCCGGGCGTGACGGTGACACCCGGACTCCACCGCCTCGCTGAGCGTCACCAGAACGCAGGAGATCAGACCCCGGGACCACGGCCACTGACCGAGTTCAAATCCCGGTGGCGCCTCGGAGCCACAGCTCTGTCCTGTCACTACCGTGCGCCCCATGGGGTCCCGAAGAATCCTGAGAAAATCCAAGCCTGAGGCTCAGCTGTGAACCTGGGCCCTTTTTTGTTTGGTTGGTTTTTTTTGGCAGCACTGGGATTTGAACTCAGGGCCTCATGCTTGCTAAGCAGACGCTACCACCTGAGCCACCCCCTGCCCAGTCCTTTTTTGCTGCACTTATTTTTCAGAATGGGTTTTGTACTTTTTTTTACCCAGGACCAGCATCAGACTGCAATCCCCTGCGTATGCCTCCCCGCTGGCTGGGATTACAGGCGGAGGCAGGCATGCCAGGCTGCCTGTTGAGATGGGGTCTTGCTAAGATTTTTCCCAGCTGAGTGGCTGGGATTACAGGCGTGCGGCACGGTGCCCCAGGCAAGCTCGGTCTTTTTCTGCCCCTCGCTTGCAGCTCTGCTGCATAGACGTGAACACAGGGTGTGTGCAAACGCATCCGCGGCCGTCCGCGGTCGGGATTCAGAATTTCCTCCTGGAGGGGAAAGGCGAGGCTGGGCCTCATTACCGAGGGTGTTCTGTTCGGGGTGGCGATCACTTTTCTGGAGCTAGACAGGCCGGCTGGAAGCTGACCTTGGACACCCTGAAATTCCATTAAGTCCTTTGCTTCTGCAGGAGCCGCTGCTCCCCCTCCCCACACGCGGAGCCCCCCTTCCTTCCTGTCCCCCCCGTGCCCGCCCCCCCGCCCCACCCCGGGGACGTCCAGGGGTCAGGGCCCCGCGTGAAATGCAGGCTCCGCGCAGCTCCGGCTTCCAGACAGCGCAGGGGCTTGGCCGTCGGCCTGGTTGTTTCAGGATGGAGCCCCCAGGTCACCGAGGAGGGGACAAGGGGGACAAGAGGCCCCAAACTGGGCATCTGTCCCTCCAGCAGGACTGGCCCGAGTTGGCGTGTACACCAAAAAACAACACAGAATAAAAATAACAAAGTCACAAGGAAACCACTTTGTGCAATTAATGTACGCCAATGAAAACACAGCGCTAAGCCTGGGCGCGCTGTCTCGGGGAAGAGGTGGACCTGGGTCGGTCATTGACTGACTATTTTTTTTTTGACACTGACGTTTTATAAACATCAGACCCGATCACTGTCCCCTGCAGGAGGACTCGTGTCCCCATTTTCTAGCCGAGAAGACCAAGGGTCCCTCGTCCCGAATGCTGGCGTGGTGAGGGGCAGGCTGTCACTGTGACATTGAACTCCAAGAACATCCCTCGCCAGCCAGGACCCATGGCAGGTGACCCTGATGCCCCTAAATGGCCCCCAGGTCCCCCCCTCAGCTTCCTCATTCATGAAATTCCAGGGGTCCCAGCCAAAGCTGACCCCAACAGGGCCCAGCATGGGGTCCCCGTCTTTGTAATGTGAGAAATGCTGAAAATGCTCGCAGACCTCGTCCCGTCCCCCACAGTCCCCGCCCCCCGGCCATGGCCTCTGGGGCCAGCAGGGGACCCCAAAGCCACCCCAGGCCGCCATGTTGGTTGAGGCCTGGGCTGGCCGCAGGCCCCGTCTGTGGGGACCAGGAGCCCAAGGTGTTCCCGGTTTGGCGTCTCCCGCCAGGGCCGGCCGTGGTGAGGGGTGGGGAGAGGATGGGGGACCCCCACCCCCGACTGCCCTGGCGGGACATCAAAACCCGCACAAAACACTTCCATGTGCTCCCGGCCCTGGGCCCGGGTCCTTCAGGTCGGATTAATCCTGGGGCCCGGACGGGCATGTCCTCCTTGCAGCCCGGCTTTCATGTTCGCCCACAATTTGGATGTCATCACGCGAAATCAAGGCTAATTGTCAACAGGCCTCCCCGCCCCGCCGCCCCCCCTGCCACATCTGGATGCCACAATCCTAGCCTGGCCCTGCCCGGCCTGCCCCGGGCCCCCCGCCGGCTGCGAACCCCCAGAACCCAAGCTGACTGTCCCCTCCTGTCCCCCAGCCCCCCCCCACCCCACACCGTCCCTTCCCCCATTGGTCAAGGTGGCCCCACGAAGGCCACCTTGTGTTCTGGGGTCTTCTCCAAGTGCCCGGACCGGCCACCCCAAATGCCGGTGTCTGCCACCAAAGTCCAGCCCGACACCACCGTGGCTCCCCCGCCATGTCTCGGTGTGACCCCCCAGCAAGGGGGACATGGCCCGATGGCTGAGAGTCTGGGCTGAGAAAAGGACTTTAGAAGCGAAGTGTCCAAGCGGAAAGTATGGGGAATGGGGGGACACACATCCCTCAGGCGTGGTCCCCGAGACCCCAGGGCTCCCTGAAGGGACAGGGCCCTGGGGACGGGAACTTGGGGGGGACCCCAGCACGGTTGACGTTTAAAAATGTCACATCGTCTCAGAGCCCAAGGGCAGCTGGGAGACCTCCAAGGAGCCCAGCGCACAGAAGAGACTGAGGCCGAGACAGCAGTGGACCGCGGCCCCAGGGCTGAGGTCCCTGCAGAGTCTTTGCCTGGTGGCTTGAGGAGGAACCGATGGCCGGGTGCGGCCATGGTGACCTGTGAACCCCAAGATACCACAGAGGTCCCATGGTGGCCTGGGGCCGGTCACCCACCCCAGGAACCTGTGCGGGGCTGAAGTTCTATACAGGCCAGGCACAGGAAGGAGACGGGAAGGATGGGGACCCAGGCCCCCGGGCTCTGCCCACCTCCTTCCCACACTTGCCACGCGACCGTGAGCAGTGACCTCACTCTGCAGTGGCCCTCGCCAGCCTCCCCCATGACACAACCCCTCCTGACACGGTGACACACGGTGTGTGGTCCTGGTACAACCCTATAGGCTCTGCTTTCCATGTCACAGGTGTGTAAACTGAGGCTCTGACAAACCCAAGAACGACCAGGAAAAAGACAGCAAAAAAAAATCAGTAAAACATCGATTTGTTTAATAAGACCATTCATCTATGGGCAAGGGAGTGGGTGGGTGGGTGGATGGGTGGGTGGGTGGGTGGATGGGTGGGTGGATGGGTGGGTGGATGGGTGGATGGATGGGTGGATGGATGGGTGGGTGGATGGATGGGTGGGTGGGTGGATGGGTGGGTGGATGGGTGGGTGGATGGGTGGATGGATGGGTGGATGGATGGGTGGGTGGATGGGTGGGTGGATGGGTGGGTGGATGGGTGGGTGGATGGGTGGGTGGGTGGATGGATGGGTGGGTGGATGGGTGGGTGGATGGGTGGGTGGATGGGTGGGTGGATGGGTGGGTGGATGGGTGGGTGGATGGGTGGGTGGATGGGTGGATGGGTGGATGGATGGGTGGATGGGTGGGTGGATGGGTGGGTGGATGGGTGGATGGGTGGGTGGATGGGTGGGTGGATGGGTGGATGGGTGGGTGGGTGGGTGGGTGGATGGGTGGATGGGTGGGTGGGTGGATGGGTGGGTGGATGGGTGGGTGGATGGGTGGATGGATGGGTGGGTGGATGGGTGGGTGGATGGGTGGATGGATGGGTGGATGGGTGGGTGGGTGGATGGATGGGTGGGTGGATGGGTGGGTGGGTGGATGGGTGGGTGGATGGGTGGGTGGATGGGTGGATGGATGGGTGGATGGGTGGGTGGGTGGATGGATGGGTGGGTGGATGGGTGGGTGGATGGGTGGATGGATGGGTGGATGGGTGGGTGGGTGGATGGGTGGGTGGGTGGATGGATGGGTGGATGGGTGGGTGGATGGGTGGGTGGGTGGATGGGTGGGTGGATGGGTGGATGGGTGGATGGATGGGTGGGTGGATGGGTGGATGGGTGGGTGGATGGGTGGGTGGATGGGTGGGTGGATGGGTGGGTGGATGGGTGGGTGGATGGATGGGTGGGTGGATGGGTGGGTGGATGGGTGGATGGGTGGGTGGATGGGTGGATGGGTGGGTGGGTGGGTGGATGGGTGGGTGGATGGGTGGATGGGTGGATGGATGGGTGGGTGGATGGGTGGATGGGTGGGTGGATGGGTGGGTGGATGGGTGGGTGGGTGGATGGATGGATGGGTGGATGGGTGGGTGGATGGGTGGGTGGGTGGATGGATGGGTGGATGGGTGGGTGGGTGGATGGGTGGATGGGTGGGTGGATGGGTGGGTGGGTGGATGGATGGGTGGGTGGGTGGATGGGTGGATGGGTGGGTGGATGGGTGGGTGGGTGGATGGGTGGATGGATGGGTGGATGGGTGGGTGGATGGGTGGGTGGGTGGATGGGTGGGTGGATGGGTGGATGGGTGGGTGGATGGATGGGTGGGTGGATGGATGGGTGGGTGGATGGATGGGTGGATGGGTGGATGGGTGGGTGGGTGGGTGGATGGGTGGGTGGGTGGATGGATGGGTGGGTGGGTGGATGGATGGGTGGATGGATGGGTGGATGGGTGGGTGGATGGATGGGTGGGTGGATGGATGGGTGGATGGGTGGATGGGTGGATGGGTGGGTGGATGGGTGGATGGGTGGGTGGGTGGATGGATGGGTGGATGGATGGGTGGGTGGGTGGGTGTGTGGATGGGTGGATGGGTGGGTGGATGGGTGGGTGGGTGGGTGGGTGGGTGGATGGGTGGGTGGATGGGTGGGTGGGTGGATGGGTGGGTGGATGGATGGGTGGGTGGATGGATGGGTGGGTGGTGGGTGCAGGTGGTAGATGGATGGATGGATGAATGAGAACTTGCCCTTCTTCTGGGCTCTGGGCACATGTCCTTTTCCTCTTTTGGGCGATCGCGGCCATGGAGAAAGTCCATAGTCTGTCCCCAAGGACGCTGAAGGAGGTTTAAGCACATCCTGTCCCCTATCGCTGGCATCTCAAGAATGAGGACATAGCTGCTTGGACAAATGCAATTCTGACAGAGCGTGTCACAGGCTTGAAGCATGTGTCACTGAGTGGGAGAGACGTGTGCCAGAGTCTGAGATGCCTCCAGCTCTGGAATGACAGCCGTGTGTCCTGCTGCCATCCTGCCTTTCCCCCGACCTTCCAGCGCGCTCGGAAGGGCTGGGCTGCAAACACGCTCAAAATAGTTCATCTTCATAAAAGCTCCTGTAATGGAGACGGAGTTAATTTGAAATGGTTTCCTGGGCCATTTGTCTTGTCGGCCAGTTGCCGGAGGACGGCTGAGTGCACTTTGCCGTGCGTGGCGGGGTCCCCAGCCCTGTGAGCAACTGACCCTGTTGGACAAAGCGTCGAGGAACCTACGTGACCTAGTCCGGCTGGCATTGAACTTGACGGAGACCCGAGATGGTCAGGCTGCCACTCGCCAGCCTCTTTGTCCTGGGATGCAAACAGAAGACAGATTGAGACACTGAGGCAGAGCAAGAAGGGACGGAGAACTTGCTGTCACCCAGTAAAGTGACAGTGGGGCCAGAAGTGGTGGTTTTTTTGTCCTCAGCCCATGCATGGCTGTCTGTTTGCCTGGCATCACGTGAGAGTGTGGGAAGTCCAGGACTCCATGTCCCCAGTTATCAGCCAGACCCCTGGCCCTGCTCAGGGGTCCAGGACCCACACACATGGGGCTGAGGCCTGCTCAGAATGCTCTCTCTCTCTCTCTCTCTCTCTCTCTTCTCTCTCCCCCCCCCCCACCTTCTCTTCCTTTGTCTCCCCTCTCTGACTCTCTGACACAGGGCCTGGGGATAAATCCTGGCCGATGGCGTGGAGAAGGTCACTCCACTTTTTTAGATCTCCACAAGGACAGTGAGACTATTGCACAGGAGGACTTTGAGGTTGGTGGCTTTGCCTCACCCGGTGACAGCCACCGAGCTCCTGCCCACTGCCCTTGCCGTGCGTGCGGCAGGAAAGCATTAGGCTCCCGGCGGGGGTCTGCACGCCATGTTTACGTTTGCAGAAAAAGCAGACAGGTGCCAGCAATTTAGGTAATCAGGTCGCAGCCCGCCCCAGACGCCCGCCGGCCTGCTTCCTCACCCGTCCACGGGGACAATTAGCCGGTCCCCAGCCCCACACAGGGCTCTGGTTACCGCCACAGGGTGGACCAGAGGCCAAATGGCCCTGCTCAGGGGTCCAGGACCCACACACATGGGGCTGAGGCCCTGCTCAGAATGCTCTCTGTCTCTCTCTCTCTCTTCCCCCCTCCTCTTCTCTTCCTCTGTCTCCCCTCTCTGACTCTCTCTTCCCATCCTCCTCTCTCTCTTAATCTCTCTCTCCATTTCCTTCTCTCTCTTCCTCTCTCTCTGTCCCTCTCTCTCACACACACTTCTCTCTTCTTCTGTCTCCATCTCTCTCTCTCCTCGTTCTCTCTGCTCTCTCCTCCCCCTCTTCCCTCTCTGTCTCACTCTCTCTCTCTCTCTCTCTTCCTCTCTCTGTAGCTCCCCCTCCTCTCACCCCTCTCACTCTGTTTGTCTCTCTGTCTCTCTCTGTCCCTCCTCTCCCTCCTTCTCTGGATCCATCTTTTGGGGTCGCGGTGGGGTTCCCACAGAAGACGCCAGCTCCTGGGTCCTCAGACAAGCTCCTGACTGGGTGGGTCTGGCTGTGATGTCCCCAAAGGTCCTAAATCAACCTGGTCACCAGAACGTGCCAGTGAGTGCCAGGGGCACAGTGCCAGGCAGTCCCCATTCAGGCTCACGAGCTGAGTCCTGCCCCGTGGACTCCAGGACCCATGTGGACCCCCTGGGTCACCTGGGCTGAACTAGGAGGGCTGGACTCAGCCCTGGGTCCTCTTGGGAGCCCATGCTCTGTTTTAGGGCACCGTCCTGCCCCTGTAGGACATGGACGCCGTCCCTGCCCACTGCACGCCGGCAGCGTCCCCTCCAGTTACGACCTCCCGAAGTGTCTCCAGATGTTGACCACCCCTCTGGGGTGGGGGGCCCAGTGGCCAGGGGACACTTTGAAAGGCAGGTGATGCTTGTCCCCACCTCCCATGTAACCAGGGTGGGGTGGCCCCAGACGTCGGTGCCATCTGTCACCAAGACTCCCCAGGAATTCCAGTGATCTAGGGTGCCCACCATGGGGACTAAAAGGTCCCCAAGGACCCCCCCACACCCTTTCCGGGCAGAGCCACCTTACAGAAGCGCGGGCTGGCTTTCCCACACTGGCTCCAGCCGTTTCCACAGCTGTCTCGGCCTCCGGGGACCCGGACCCCATGTGGCACTTGTGTTTCTCTTAGCAGACATTGTTTAACCAATTCCGAGTTGAGCAGAATCCAGTGACATACAGGCCTGCCCACGCTTTTACGCCTAATTGCTTTGACGGGTACATTGTAACCGTGCGAAGTGACTTCACGGGCGAGGTGTCCTCGCGGCTCAGCTCCTCCTGTGTCTCTCCCAAGGCCTGGGCCACTTTGGGGACATGCCACCATGGGGACTCCGGCCTCAGAGCCTCCTGCTCCTCATCCAAGGCAGGGGGTGCGGGGCTCGGCCTCGTCCTCACGAGGCCAGGTCCCTCCTCCCACCCCACTGCACAGGGTCCTCGCCATGCCATTCCCCTGGCTGGGGAATCTGTTCCCTGTATCTCCATCTGTGTCCTGTCCCCAAGTCCCTCAGAGGTCAGCTCACACCTCACGTCCTGTCACCAGCCCTCTGAGCTGAAGTCTCCCATAAGCAACTGTCTGTGTTCCCAAAGCCACCAGGGCTCCTGGAGGGCAGGCACCAGGCTGTCTGCTTCATCCCGCTGTGGACTGAGGTCACTGGGCCACCAGGACAGGACGAGCCCAGCCTCTGCCTCAGGGACTCACTTCACGGGGGCACTGGACGGAGCACAGCTGGCACTATGGATGGAGCACACAGTCCTGCGTGTCACTGGTGTCCCTCCTGAGCAGAGCTGTGGCTGGGCGGGGTCCCAGGCTGATTGACAAGGCCTGGTGGGTCAGAGGAGGCTGCTCTGCACAGCCCGCATGGGCTCCCCCATGACAAGACCAGTGCCCGGTGCTCGGCCGAGCCCCTGCCCCTGGAGGCCCAGTCCTCACTGCTGTCCTGTTCTCCATATTGCACCCTCCTTTTGGCCTCCTCCCGGCCTGTCGCCGGGGTGGACCCCGGTCACCTGGGATCCCCACAGCCTCCCACTTTCCAGCCGAGGGGACCCAGGAAGAAATGACACGCATGTCACACGTCCCCGCGGGTGCTGGCTGTGCCCCGCACACAGCCGGGAGTCCATAACGTCTGTAGACGCTCCTTTCTGTACCGGGAAGCTGCCATCTGCTTCCCGCGCCCTGGGACAGAATTCCCTGGGTGTTTGGGGAAGGAAGGGGAAGGGACTCTTGGGGACAGAGAAGTCTGAGTGGTCCCCAGAATAGGTCCCCAGAGAATATGGAGAACACAGGACAAGACCTTCCTGAAAAAGAAGCCCTCGTGTGCGGGCAATCGGGTGGGCTTCCCAGAGGAGGTGGCCTGACCCTGAGCAGTGCAGGTGGCCTCTGACGTCACCAAAGACAGAGGTGGGGACACAGGGCACAGGTGGGCTGCATGCCAAAAACACTGTCATAGAGCCCAGCGTTGTGAGCCAGACTATCATAAATTATATTAATTTTTAAGCTCACCCAGCCAAGAAAGGGTTATCTGACATTTACAACCAGGGAAACTGAGGCTGGGATGGAGGGACCCCAAAGCAGCGAAGGTTTGAGCTACAGGCCTTGTGCAGGTCTGAAGCCAAGCTCCAGACCGCGTTTATGCAGGCCCCGCCCACGCCAGGCCCCGCCCTCCTGGCCCCACCCACATGTGGCCACGCCCTTGCTAGGCCCCCAGGCCACGCCCACAGCCTCCCTATCCTTCCTGGCCACGCCCCTCGACGGCCACGCCCACACCAGTCCTACCAAGCCGGCCCCACCCACCCCAGGCCCTGCTCACTGGGGTTGGGGTCACGTTCAAGGGCGTCCATGAGTCCACCTGGTCTACCTGGCTGCACTCTGAGGCCTTTGGGGACAACAGTGACAGGGACTGCAGTTTGTAGGCCCCAAAGAGTTAGGAACCCCAAAAGGACCAGGTTCAACCGGAGCTCGGAGGTTTTCCCCCCCGCCACGCCACGAGATGCGGGGCCCACGCGGAGGGACTCTGGGGGCCTCGGCCTCCCGGGTCAGCCCGCGAAGCTTTTCTATTTAAATGCAAATTTTGACTTTTTCCTTGGCAGCTAGCAAAAGTTTTTCGCACCAGAAGGAGGGTCAGGATAATAATTTATCCACAGCCCTTTCCCAAGCAATTATTATTTGTTCAGGGACCAGGGAAGGGGCTCCGTCCCAGGCGCCACCTGCGGGGGTCGGGGCAGAGGCCGAGCCCAGGCCGGGGACGAGGTGCAAGCAGAGGGACGCCCCGGGAACCTGGGGTGCAGAGAGGCACCCAGCCCTGTGCAGAGCCCACAGGCTGCAGACCCGAGAGGCAGGCTCAATGCCAGGTGACCACGCAGGGTGTCCAGGCAAGGAGCCAGGATGAGCTCTGATCCTGCGTGGAAGTCTGGGAAGGCTCCCGGGAGGAGGGGATGGACGCTGCTCAGAGTCCTCAAACATGGGGGTCAGCGAGGCCCCTACTCCACTGGGAACAGTGTCCCTTGGTATCCCTTACAGGGGACAATTTGATAAACTCAGTAGATACAATAAATGGCCAATTCCAAATGGAGGGATTCGCGCTATACGCAGACAGGTGTGAGAACTGGAAAATCAGCAGCGATCCGACGTCTGCCAGTTAGATAGATGGACAATGCGTGGTCACACAGCAGAATACTACACAGCTGTGAAAAAGAGTCCAGAAGCACTTTATTTATTAACGTGGGAATCCACCAGGTTTCAGAGGTGGGAAAAACACCGACCAAGTCGGGGACGTGTGACAGGGTGCACCACTACACCCAGCTTCATTGGTTGAGATGAGGTCTCGCTTACTTTTTGCCTGGCTGGCTCTGAACCTCAATCCTCCCCATCTCTGCCTCCTGAGGAGCTGAGATTACAGGTGTGAGCCACCACACCTGGCTCTGTACCTGATCCAAAAAGTGACACAGTGTCCAGCCGGGCGACAGCTGCCCAGGCCGACGGCCTTCAAGACCAGAGAATGAAGGTGAGGCAGGGACTCCAAGATAGACCTTCATCTAATCTAACCTGGCGCCTGTTATAAGGCCGGCCAGGTGTGGTGACTCACGCCTGTAATCCCAGCCACACAGGAGGCAGAGATCGGGAGGACCCAGGCCAAAACTTCGCGAGACCCCATCTCGACAGAAAAAAGCTGGGTGTGATGTGCATGCCTGGCATCCCAGCCACCCAGGAAGCCTGGGTCAGCGTCCAGGCCAGCTCAGACATAAACACGAGACCCCATCTTGAAAATACCCAACAGGGCTGGTGGAGCGGCTCAAGTAGTCGATGGGACCCTGAGTTCAAATCCCAGCGCTGCATAAAAAACTAATAAATAAATGCCTAAATCCAGTGAGGACACGGGGAACGGGGGACAAGAGCTGCCCAGGCCCAGGCCACGGGTGCCACAGGCAGGTGGCAGATCAAAGATGGCTTGCTGGCTGAGTCCCCTCGTCCTCCAGCCGGCCAGCAGCCGCAGAGGCTCCTGGTGCGGGGACCACAGGGAGGGGGTGACAGGAGGGGGACATTTCTGCCATCCGTCCAGCCCCCTTCCCTGACCCCCATCCGTCCTCTTTCCCACGTGTGACAACTTTGCTTCCTCGTCACCGGGCTCTCGTCTGTGGCCACATGAGACGGTGATAGTGACGAGCTGAGGACCGAGATGCAGGGACGTCCAGTCACGACCCTGCTGCCTGTCCCCAGAGTCGCCAGAGTCCCCAGAGTCCCCAGTCCTTCCCGAGGCTGCGGGAGGCAGGTGCTGTGGCTCTGCCCATGTCATCAGCCATTGATCGGGGTGGTGGGGTGAGAAGGGGAGGACGGGGGCCGTGTGGACCCCTGGACCATATGTCTTTATAGCCACCGTGGGCATTGCAGAGGCCATGACAGAAAACAGGGACAGGACAGGAGGAGGCAGAGGGAGAGAGGCTGGGGACATCAGGACCTCACCGTTGCCACCGTCACCATCACCCAAAAGTCCCAGGAAGTGAGCGAGTGACCAGAGAAGACTCCAGCCCAGAGCTGCCCGGGGAGGCCACTGTGTCCAGCCCTGGAGAGAGAGGACAGTGACATCCAGCGAGGCCACCTTAGCCTCAGGTGTCCCCCGACACAGCCCACCCAGGAGATGGCAGGGCCGGAGTCCCAGGCCCCTCTGCCCCCTGACCTGGGCTCCAAGCCCATGGTCGAGTCCAGCACCCAGCATGGCCGTGAGTGCCCAGTGCACAGAGGGTGGATGGATCACCAGGAGAGGAAGGAGATCGCCAGGCCATTTTGCAGACAGGTGACCAAACACGAGCAGTGTCCACGCAGGGCCACACCAGGACGGGAACACGGCCCCACTGAGAGCCGCTGGAAAGAGGGTGACGCTGGGCACAGACGCCTGTCCCCTCCCGCGTCCCACCTCCTCCTCATTAACACGCGGCCAGAGGTGAACAAGTGTCTAGCAACGAGCAAGACATGAGTTCGATTCCCAGCACCACCGAAAAGAAATAAATAGGACAAAAACAGTCCACTCTTCAGCCCGGCCACTGCACTCCTGGTGTTTGTAGCACAGAAATGAAGGCTTTTGGCCACATGAAAAATCTGTGCAAGAATCCTCAAAGCAGTCTTATTTGTGAAAGCCCCAAACGGAGCCAAGCTGATGTCTTTTATTCGCAGATAAACAACTGTGGTGTATCCCCGCGGTGGAATACTACTCAGCCATGAAAAAGAACGACTATGCACAAGTGTAGCAACCTGGAGAAATCTTGAGAGAATTACGCTGAGCGCAAAAAGTTCAAAATCCCGGGCCAGCCTCCCATTGTCCTCCTGAGGGACCCAGGGTTTGGGGGGGGTCAGGGGCCTTAGGATCCCCAGGGCATTCCCAGGGCTGGAAGGCACAGGTTTGAGGATGAGCTGCCACTATGGCTGTGTGGGTCTGTCGCCATCCGTCCGCACCTCATCTGTTTTTGTACCTTTGCTGATGAGGCCACTCACCGCCTCCTGCATTCCAGGGTGGAAGGCCGGGGACACACTGACACCAAGGCAGGGCAGACAGCTGTGCGCCCCCATGCGCCCAGCCTCTCTAGGTGGCTGACCACACCCTGCCACGCCCACATCCAGGCCACGCCCCCACAAGCCACGCCCACACCCAAGCCAGGTCCATACTCAGAGCCACGCCCACACCTTTCTCCTGACATCCTATGCCCATCCACACCACGCCCACACCCAAGCCACGCCCACAGTCAGACCATGCCAACATCCGAGCCACGCCCATAAGCCAAGCCACGCCCACGACAGGCCACGCCCATCTGTAGTTTACCATGTTCTCTCACTTGTAAGCACAGCACAGAGTTGGGGGACCCTCACCCCTCCTAGTCTGCACCCCACCTTACAAACCGGCTTTGCTGAGATTGGTGGGGAGCTATGGGATCCCCTAGGACAGGGGCCATCCAAGGCAGCCGCCACTCCTAGCAGAAGGTCACTGTGAAGATGAATTTGGAGATGTCCAGGTGCCCATGGAGCATTTTTCCGGCATGTTGGTGAGGGGCTCTGGGAGATGGGCGTCTGGACCCCATGCAGGGTGTCACCAGGCCACTGAGGGACCCAGGGGACACAGGAGAGGAAGATGTCTTGCTTCGATGCCTGCTGGAGCCACATGGACTTCTGCCTCAGCTGCAGGTTCTCCAGCTTCAGACTTCAGGTGACCCCTGCACGGTCGGCTGTCACACCTCACACTGCACCCAGGCTGACAAGGTCCCCGTAGCAGATGGCACACTGTGCAGTGTCTCAGCCTCCATATTCATGTGAGCCACAATAAATCTCATTACGTAGAAAGACAGACAGATGGACAGAAGGATACATAAATGGATGGTGGGCAGATGGACAGATAGGTGGATAGGTGGATGGATGGGTGGATGGGTGGGTGGATGGGTGGATGGGTGGGTGGATGGATGGATGGGTGGGTGGATGGGTGGGTGGATGGATGGGTGGGTGGATGGGTGGGTGGGTGGATGGGTGGGTGGATGGATGGGTGGATGGGTGGGTGGGTGGGTGGATGGGTGGATGGATGGATGGGTGGGTGGATGGGTGGGTGGATGGATGGGTGGGTGGATGGATGGGTGGGTGGGTGGATGGGTGGATGGATGGATGGGTGGGTGGATGGGTGGATGGGTGGATGGATGGATGGGTGGGTGGGTGGGTGGGTGGATGGGTGGATGGGTGGGTGGATGGGTGGGTGGGTGGGTGGATGGGTGGATGGATGGGTGGGTGGATGGATGGGTGGGTGGGTGGATGGGTGGGTGGGTGGGTGGGTGGGTGGATGGATGGGTGGATGGGTGGATGGGTGGATGGATGGATGGGTGGGTGGGTGGGTGGGTGGATGGGTGGATGGGTGGGTGGGTGGGTGGGTGGATGGGTGGATGGGTGGGTGGATGGGTGGGTGGGTGGGTGGATGGGTGGATGGATGGGTGGGTGGATGGATGGGTGGGTGGATGGGTGGGTGGGTGGATGGGTGGGTGGGTGGATGGATGGGTGGGTGGGTGGATGGGTGGGTGGGTGGATGGGTGGGTGGATGGGTGGATGGGTGGGTGGATGGGTGGATGGGTGGATGGATGGATGGGTGGGTGGATGGGTGGGTGGATGGGTGGATGGGTGGGTGGATGGGTGGGTGGGTGGATGGGTGGGTGGGTGGATGGGTGGGTGGATGGATGGGTGGGTGGATGGGTGGGTGGATGGGTGGATGGATGGATGGGTGGATACGTGAGTGGATGGATTGGTAGAGACACAGTGACCCCTCACTCTTTATGGGGAGTGGGTTCCAGGACCCCCTGTTTCCACCAAAGTCCATGGCCAGTCGATTCTCTCACAAAATGGTGCAGCGTTTGCACAGAACCTGCGCTCGTCCCTCTGTACACAGACCTTCAGCCATCCATAGGTTGTGACACTGCGCTGTTTCAGGAACAGTGACAAAGCCTGTGCCCATTTACTGCACGTGCAATTTTCACTGGGGCGCTAATATTTTTGTTTGTATCCATGGATGCTGAATTGGGGGTACAGAGAACCAGCTGAATTGGGGTGCACACCCTATAGCTCCCATTTCTCTGGAGAACCCCGACACTTCCACCTCCTTCCCCTTGCAGCCCAGGCTTTAACTGAGGGAACGCAGACCCAGACCCAGGCTTCCTCACCTGGGAGAGAAGACGGAGCCAGTGACCTGCCAAGCCCCGTGTGCATCGCGGTACTGACCTGTCACTGACTGAGCGCCTACTGTATTCGTGTCTCGTGCCTGCCACACACAGCCTCACTGTCCCCACAGCCTCATCCTGAGGTGGACACGGTGGCAGCCCCATTGCACAGAGGACTGAGTCACTTGCCCAGGGTCACACAGCTCCCCTAGAGCCCTGAAATTTCACCTGAGGCCAGCCTGACCATGAGTCTTTCCCTGACCACTCTCCTAATCACACTTGACCTTTGTGCTCATGGATGGTGGCGCCTCGGGAGAGCCCCACCCACTGGGTGTTGATCAGCAAAGAACCCAAGCTGGTGTTTATGCCCTGGTTTGAGGACACAGACAAAACATAAGAAAGTTAGGTGAGAGGTGGCAAAAAGTGTTACCAAAGGAAATAAACCAGGAACAGCGATGGGAAGTCCAGAAGGGGCCAGCGGAGTTTGAGGAAGGTGGCTCTACTGCTGTGCAAACGAGGAAGGATGGAGGCAGGTGGACAGCAAGTGACTGTGAGGCCAAGCGTGCAGGGGACCGAGGTGAGGTGATGAAGACCGAAAGCGCTGGAGCAAAAGCAGCCTCGGTGACTCAGTGAGACAGAACCTTGGGACGGTGTGCAGCTGATGAGGCCCTGGGTGACCCAGGTGTTAGGACCACTCCAAAGATGTCCTTTGGAAGACAAGGATGAGGTCCCAAGGCCCAGAGGAGACTTCTACAGTAATCCAGGTCAGGGACATTGGCAGCTCCAGCCAGGGTGACATTGGGCTAGCCACTGACCTGGCCCTGGAGTGGCACCTTCCCCTGAGCCCACGTGTCCTTAGGGACACAACTGGAGTCTATTCTAGACCTTTGAGCTTGGCGCTGGGCCCGGCACAAGCCTGGATACACACTGCTGCCGTTCGTTTTTCTAGAGACTTGGGGAAAGACGCAGAGGCGGTCCCAGCCCCAGAAAGTCTGCAGCCAGGTGGATCTGGGTTCCAATCCTGTCTCCATCACATCCTGCCTGTGGGATCCTAGCCAAGTCACTACCCTCTCCGAGCCTCAGTTTCCCTAGAGCTCACTTTTGACTCTCCCTTGGAAATAAATCAATTCAGCACACCTGCTGCTCACCGTGTTTCCACGCAGACCCCCAACCCACACGTCCCCTGCCCTTCCCTGCCCTCGGACAGCGTCCAGGCTCTGACGTGGTGGGCCTCGCTCAGGGCTATCCCACCGTGGCAATCCGTGGGGACGACGAGCGGAAAGTGCCCAACCCTGGTCAGGTGCCAGCAGCTCCTCCTTGTAATCCCAGCTACTTGGGAGGCTGAGACTGGGAGGATCACAGCTTGAGGCCAGCCTGGGCAAGTAGTTCATGAGGCCCCATCTCCAAAATGACCAGAGCAGAATGGACTGGAGGTGTAGATGAAAAGACAGAGCATCTGTTTGCAAGTGCAAAGACCTGAGTTCAAATCCCAGTCCCATCCCCCCCAAAAAAGTGCCCCCCTCCCCCAGGCTCAAGCTAAGCCAAGTGCCCCACGAAGGAAGCCACGTGGACCTGAGTGGGACTGGAGGACAGTGGCCAGGACGGGTCCCCGTGGCCTTCAGAGGAAGCTCGGACCTGTCGGCACCTCGCCCACAGACTTGGACGTCCAGAACCCAGAGGGAATAAATTTCCATTTATTTCCATTATTTTCGGGCACTGGGTCCACGCATCAGGAAACGCATACAGACTCACTTCCCTTAACACACTTGAATCGCCATGACGGGGACCACAGCTGCCCGCACACCTGTACTGCCATCTAGATTGCAGGAATTCAAGGATTATATTGGGGGGGCTGTAGATCACGGGGTCCCCAAGCCACTCTGCACTAGAGAGAAGCTAGACGAGACTTCAGAAGCGTTCTAGAGCAATCTCCTTACATCAAAGCCAGAGCCTGGCCCACTGGCAGGACTCGAACCCAGAGGCCCAGGGCCCACTAAGCACCTTCTGATCCTGCGGCCCCCAGAGGGCACAGAGGACGCTTCCAGGCACTATCTAAGGACTGCCTGGGTGAAGAGTCGGCGGGCACAAGGAAAGAGAGGGGACCTGAAGGACTTGAAGGACTTCTGGATCATTAAGTCCAGTCCTGGAGACACGCTGCATTTTATTCGTTCCAAAGAATCGAACGCCATGATTCATGGACCTCAGGAAGAGCTGGCTCTGTGCCCCGGGCGAACCGACAGGTGGCTGGAGTTATAGCGGGTGGACAGCCGTGGGGGCGTAACCTCCTGTGCCTCTCTCTCCCCACTCCACTCACAGGCTGTCATCCGAGTGACCTCTGAGGTCCCATGCCAGTCCCCAGGCTGGGGGAGCCTGTCATCTCCTGCCTCGTCCTCGCAAAGCTCAGAATAAGTGAGTGACCTGACATCTGCTGCTCAACCCCAGTGTGTGGTGGCTCTTGGAAAGATCCCAAGGTCCTCCCTGGCCCCCGGGACCATGCTCAGTGATTAAGGGCCGTTATTGTAGGGTGTGTTCTTGATTAACATTGGGTGGATGAATGGAAGGGAGGGAGGGACTGGATGGGTGGATGGGTGGATGGATGGGTGGATGGGTGGGTGGATGGGTGGGTGGGTGGATGGGTGGGTGGATGGGTGGATGGGTGGATGGGTGGGTGGATGGATGGGTGGATGGGTGGATGGATGGGTGGGTGGGTGGATGGATGGGTGGGTGGATGGATGGGTGGGTGGATGGATGGGTGGATGGGTGGATGGGTGGGTGGATGGGTAGATGAACCGATGGAGAGATGGAAAGTTGAAGGTGGATGGATAAAGAGGTAGATGTTTAGGAAATGCCCGGATGAAACATGAATGAATAAATGAACGAGTGAATGGATGAGTTGGGCCAGATTTGAGGTCTTCTTCCCCCACTGACTTACCTGTGTGGTCTGCTCAGGTCATTTTCTCTCTGAGTGTTGGCTCCGTCAGTTTGTAAAATGGTGGTCATGCTCTTAGCTGGTGACAGTGACGTAGTAACTAAGGAAGTCGTGACTCTGGAGACCACTTCCACCTTGCACACGCTCTCTGAGCCCCTGTAGCGGCTCCCTGGCACACAGTCGATAGTGTGACTCTCAGAGCCCGATTCTGAGGCTGGATCACCTGATTCCCTTCAAGACCCCCAAAGCCCTTTCTCTCATGAGCTCAGAGGGACCTGATGTCCACTGCACTGGGGGAGAGGAGCCAGGCTGGGGTGTCCTCCCAGGGTCAGGGACCCCCATCCACCACCTGGCGAGCTCCCACAGACAGGATCCATGGTCAGTGACAAAGCCAGAAGCCTTTCTCCAGTGTCAGCAACAAGTTCTTGGCCACCTCACCTGTCAGGAGAGAGGATATTTGGGGGCCTCAAAGTCACTCTGCGTGTGCACAGTGTAGGATGGGACGGGCTTGGGGTCCACATGAAAGGGGCCCCAAAAGGTGGTGTCAACTGTAGCGTGTCCAGGAGACGGGAGCACCCAGGACGCGAGACCTGTGACCAACGGGGTCCTGAAGGTGACCTTGCTTTGGGACTCAGGTCTTGCCCTGCACCAGCAGGTGGCAGGGGCTCTGCTGGGATCTTTGTCATATTCTGGGCCAAAGCCCCACGAATGGCCCCAGGTCCTCCTGCTCAATCCTTCTCATGGGGGCGTCCTGCCCCAGGGCCCCAGGAATAAAGTGAATAAAGTGAATGTCCCCAGCGAGTGTGAGAGGAGCGGGGCGGAAGAAGCAAGGTGAATCCATTTCTGTCAGGCGGTGCTGTGTTTCCCGATCCTCTTTCCTTGTACACAGATAAGGCGTTATCTTAAATGGCCATGTCTTTTTCAATTTGTACTTCACAGTCAACCCCATTTTCCTCAGGTGACGCTCCCGCAGCTGGATGAAAAATGCATGGAGTGGTCCCCAGGGACCGTAATATATCAATATCAAATCGTCTGAAATTGACCTGTTACAAAATCCAGCAAGAGACTAAATCAAGAAAAGCAGCGAATTTGTAGCACTTCCGGGGTTTGGCGTAAGCCCGGGGCTCAGGCCCCAAGCCCGCGTTCTCCGGGATCCTAATAAGAAGAAAGGCACCGCATCCGTCAGGAACCCAGCAAGATGCATCCGGTACGGTGACAGCCGCTCAGTGAACGGGCTTTCTCTCGGATGGCCAAGCCCGGCAGGAATGCTAAGAAGCATTGGTGACTGTCCCAAGTAAATTCTTAGGGGCCTCAATTTTGTGCCCTAAGTCACATAGTCCCAGTGGGAGAGGCAGAACTTGGGGCTCAGAACCCCCATCTGTGTGCCCCATGCCTTGGCACGCCATGGGCAAGGTAGTCTTCCACCGTGAAGATAAAGGGGGTCCCTCTCCCCTCATCAGAAGCTCTCCTGGGGCACCCTTTCTTCCCAACCTGGGCTGAAATCCCCCAAATTCACTCCATTAGAAGTTGCAGTGGAGCCAGGCACCAGCGGCTCACGCCTGTAATCCCAGCTACTCAGGAGGTTCGAAGCCAGCCCCGGGCGAGCAGTTCGCAAAAACCCGACCTTGAAAAAACCCATCACGAAAAAGGGCTGGTGGAGTGGCTCAAGGTTTAGGCCCTGAGTTCAAACCCCAGTGCTGGAAGAAAAATAAAGGCACCTTACCTGGTCCTCAGAATCACCTGGTAAGATCAGCAATGTACAAATTCCAGCTGGGGCAGTAAGGGGACCTTTCCGGGGTGACGCGGGCAGCAGCAGAACTGAAGGTCACCTCTAGTCTCTAAACCTAGAGATTCTGCCCTTGACGGGGGCACAGTCCACCAGCAGGTGCTGGTTGGTGAGGGGAGAGGAGAGGGAGGAGGAGGGCAGTGGCCCTGGGCTCTTTGGAGTCACAGGGGAAGGCGAGGTCCCCACGATGGAGTCAGTCAGGACAGGCTTCTTGTGGAGGGATAGCCAGGACCCCGCATGGATGGATGCCGCAGTCTGCTCTGTGGGTGCCTTGGTGTCACACGCCCTTCCTGACACTTGGGCACCATGCTGGAGTCCATGGGGACCAGGAAGGAGAAGACACAGATCTGGTCCTTAGGAAGAGACAGGTCACCACGGAGAAAGGACAGAGCAGCTTCTAAGGCGACTTGTCCCTTCTCCAGAGAGATGGGCAGTGGGTCGGGAGTCCAGGGTGAGCCACCTGGAGCCTGTGACCTTGGGCTGGGGGCCGCACCTCTGCAGACCCACCATGTTGCTTTCTGGGGTCCAAAACAAAAGGGTGGGGGGTCCCCAGGACTTTCCTTGCTGGGCGTGCACACGACACGGACTCATTTCTTCCTGGTGGAAGGGCACGCACGAGTCAGAGGTCGTGTCTGCTTGCTCACTGCTGGGTCCCCAGTACTAGGCACCGTCACCCATCAGAGAATAATTGTCTCGTGGATGGACAGATGGACAGACGTTCTGCAACCTTGTCCTTTCCTGGGGAACACGCCATCCTGTACCTCTACCCAGGGAGTCAGCGCCCAGCTCCGCGGCTCACCCCGCACCTGCTGGCTGCTTCGCTGCAAGTGCCCAGGTCCCCAGATTCACACCAGATCCACACTTCCTGGGAACTGGGGACAGGCGTGGGGTGGGAGCTCTGAGGGTCCTGGAACCGACACCCCAGCTCTTCCCTCAACTGTCTTCTGAGCTCACGGGAAGGAGCACAGACACTGCTCCCCGGACGCCATGACAAGCCCTTGTAAGGGTTCACTCACCCGATCATCACGGAAACCCACCTTGCCGAAGCCTTTGCCACAGGATGGGTGGGCGGGCGGGCGGGCGGGCGGATGGCTGGATGGGCGGGTGGGCGGATGGGCGGCTGGATGGGCGGATGGGCGGGTGGGCGGGTGGGCGGGTGGATGGGTGGATGGATGGGTGGGCAGGCGGGCTGGCGGGTGGATGGGTGGGTGGCTTCCAAAGTTGAATCTGTGGCTTCCAGCAGAGGCCTCAGGCTTCATTCTTTCCTTGTGCTGAGAATCGGCCTGATGAACCGCGGTGGGTTGAGCCCAGGCATGACGATTGTCACCTGCAGTGTGGAAGAGGGTCGGGAATGACTTGCTGGAGACACAGCCCACTGGGCCAGGCCTGACTTAGGAGCTGAGGTGACACGGGTCACCCTCAGACCATGTGCTTTGCAAGAGTGACCTAGGGCCACCTGCATTAGTACTTGTGGGAAGGACAGCCCGAGGTTAGAAGTGGGGACACCGGGGCTCCAGCCCTCACCCTGTAAGTCAGCATCTTGTCGGTGACACCGCTTCCCGCCTGCTGTTCCGGGTTCTCTGAACACATCAGAGTTTGAGAAACACGGATTTCTCCCAATCACCCCAAAACTCAGAGCGAAGCTGAGCCAAGGAGGGAGCCGTGAGGAGCCACCTGGTGTTGGGGTCACCTCACCCCAAACTTCCTCTTTGTCCCTGAAGACTGGCGTGGCTCAGCACAGCCTTCTTCCCTCAGCTCCCTTGTGGCTCCCCACTTCCTGGAAAGACCCCCAAATCCTTCTCTCCTCAGTTCTGCAGGACTGGGGGTGCCCAGCCCCCGGGCACCCCTAACTCAGTGGGAGATCGAGGCCTCCTCCTGCCTGGGAGGTGGGAGAGAATTGCTTTGCAAAACCATGTGTGTTGACTGACTGCATTTTTGCATCCTCCAGCCTTTTGTTGTCGTGTAATACAGACATTTGCCCGTCAACAAACAGGCGTCTCCTTGCGCCGTCCCTTTCTCCTGTTGGGCGTCTGTGCACTGCTTTGGCCCCAACCCTTGCAAGACAGAGCTGCACAGCCAGAGTCCCCTCCTCCAGGAAGCCCTCCATCTTCTGGGAGCAGCCGAATGTGGCCAGCTCTGCTTCTGGCCCGGCTAGGCCACGTCTACACCCTCCCCGGAGCCTCAGTTTCTTCCTCTGTAAAATGGGACCCTCTCTCCCGGAAAGGAAGTGTGATCTGTGCGAAGAAGGCACCCGGTGGGACCAACTGTCCCCCCTTTCCTTGTGTCCAGCTCTGTGGAGTCCCCGCTGACCTGGATCCTGCTGCCCCCTGGGGCCCACAGAAGATGGGTGCACGTGACTTCTGAGTCCCCATCATCACAGCCATCGAGACTTCTCTGGCATCGTCTGCAGGGCACCCTGGCCGCCCGTGCTGTGAGGTCACTCACACCACCCTGAGGACAGACTCCTGGGGACCCAGAGGGACAGAGGCCAGCGTGAATGAGTCACCTTGGAGTTACATCTTCCTTCCTCAATGAGGTGACAACAGCCCCAGACACCCAGATCAAGGTGTCCCCAGATTCCTGATGGTCGCAGCGCCGTTGTTCCCATTTGAAGCTGAGTCTTGGGGTGGCTCGTGTCCCAGCTGGCAGTGACGACACCGCAGTGACAGAGCAAAATACACAAGAAGGTAAATCGCGTCCCGTGTTTATGATTTCCCGAGTGCCGGGCCCTCTGCTCCGCGATTTCCACGCATCCCTCACTTCATCGTCACCCCTGCTGTGACCTAACGCCAGCATGAAGCGATGAAACCGATGAAACCGAGGCTCAGAGACACGGACACCTCGCCCGAGGTCACACAGCCCGCAGTGGGCGGAGGCGGGATTTGAACTCAGGTCCTCTGAGTCAAGACCCAAAACTCTGAACACCAGACAGGCACAGGGATGCTTTTTTATGGCCACTCGGTTACCTTTCCACAGGGTCTTTTCCCCGGCCCCACAGTGGGAGGTCTGAGGGGCTGAAGTCTGGTGGCTGCAGGTGACAGGGGCCGGGGTGGCAGGGGTTAAGGGAAAATCTCCTGGCCGTGGTGGTGGGGCGGGGGGGGGGGATCCGCCATGGGGACGGCTGACCTTTGCAGGGAAGAATGAAAAGAAGAAATTCCTTGGGGAAAATCGCGAGTCTGGGCCCCAATGAGCCCGGCTCCTTTTATGTTGCCATGGCGACAGTCACTTTATCATACAAAAACACGCCTGGGTATGGGGCGGTGGGGGACGGAGGGGGGGATCCTGTGGCAGGCTGGGGTCCCGTCAACGGCTGGGGTCAGGGGTCACCGTGCCTCATTTCCCCCGAGAGGCTGGCCTGGCTCCTGGCATCTTCTGGGCTTGGGGACCTCGGGATGCACAGAGGGGAAGGGGGACCCGGGAACAGGGGTGCTGGGGTGCAGGGGGCCCACAAGAGCCACGTCCCCGGCTGCGCGGTTTCTGTGCAGCTGACGGTGCGGGAGAAACTGAGGCAGGAGGTTCTGTAATGGGAACTTCAGCCCAGTGGGCCCAGGTCACCCCGCGGGGACACGGGTGGTGCGTTCCCAGGTGCCGCGCTGTGCGGTGGTGGAATGTGCAAAGGCCCTGGGGTGGGGACCGGGCTGTGGTGGCAGTCACAGGCCAGGCCCTGGGTTCCACCCTGCAAAGCCAGAAAAGAAGAAATAAATACAACCCAGTGCGCCAGGCCACTGGTGTCAACGGTGGGCGTCAGCCGTTTGCAAATTAAATCTCAGTTTTTAAGACGTGTGTGTGTCACAGGACAGGAGGACGAAGACTGGCATCTCTGTCATCTGTCAGACCCCAGGTCAAGTCCTGGAGGCACAATGTCCTCGTCTCTAGAACCGGACAGTGCGAGGTCCCCTCCCTGGCTGAAGGCTGCTATGTGCGCACAGGCTTGGGGCAGAGCAAATGCTCCGCCATCTTGAGGACGAGGACGGTGACAGGCAGGGCAGGTGCAGCCACTTCTGTACAAAGAACCAGAAGATAGAGGCAGGGAGAGAGAACGGAGGTGACTGTGACTGGGAAGAGGGCGAAGGGACAGCAGAAGAGGTGGAGGGTGACAGAGAAAGCCAGCTGGAGCTGGAGATCCAATTTGCTGCTGTGCATCCTCTGAAAAATTGCTGTCACTCTCTGAGCTGTGGCTGCCTTGTCTGTAAAGTATTACCCAGAAGGCACTGGGAGCTCACAGGAGGGGCTTAGGAGTAGAGAGAGAGAGAGAAGAGAGAGAGAGGAGGGGCCACGGTGTGCACTGGGCTGTCACCCTCTGCCCCCTCCTCATTCTTCATTTATTTATTTGTTTATTTTCCGGTGCTGGGGTTTGAACTCAGGGCTTCACCTTGAGCCACTCCCCCAGCCCTTTTTTGTGCAGGGGTTTTTTGAGAAAGGGTCTCGTGAACTGGCTTTGAACCGTGGTCCTCCTGAGTGGCTGGGATTACAGGCATGGCCACAGCACCCGCCCCTTCAAAATCAACTTGGAGCTCTGCCGCCAGCCATGGGAGCAGCAAGCCGTCGCAGCAGAGATGGTGGGGGACGCGGTGACCGCCTTAAAATAACGGCCGGGTCAGCTTTATATAGGGCTGGGTCTTGGCGGGGGCGAGTTCCGGGGATTCGTGTGTGAAGAGAGACTTTACGATCGGCAAATGACGTCCACAGAGGCCCTGGGCTCCGCTCCAGAGAGAGGCCCCCAAAAGTGACGTCCCATGTCCCCCAGGGCCTGGCCTGTGGGCTCAGCCTGTGCCCATCTGCCCGAGCTGGCGTCCTCGGACATGTCCCTTCCTCCTGGTCCAGCCCTGTGGGAGCTGGCCACCTCATGGCATGGGGCTGTCCCATCGTACAGATGAGAAAACAGAGGCCCAGAGAGGTCAAGCACTGTCCCCACAGTCACCCAGCAGGTGACAGGCCCGGCCAGGACCCAAGCACAGAGGGGCAGCCGAGGCCAGCGCACAGCTGGGTCAGCTCAGGGCTGTGGTGACCCCAGCCGAGAGCCGGGGAGCCCCGGTGGCCTTGGGCAGATTTGGGGGACAAAGCCATCTTTTGGATTAAGTGAAGTCCCGTGACGCCAAGCTGGCTCTGCTGCCCCATGGCACCGACAGGGAAACTGAGGCTCTGGAAGGCGGAGGACCAGCCTCAAAATCTCTCCGTGGCTCCAGCCCGTAACTTGGCCCCAGCGGGGTGACAGCCGGCCATGCCGGGACCTCGAAGAGCAACAGGGTCCCTTTCCTGCAAGGGCCTGGCCACCCTTGGCCTGGGGCTGGACCGTGTCACAGAGGCGTCCAAGGCCCGTCTGGCGGCCGCTCGGCCCTGAGTTTCTGAGACGTCCTTGGGTGCTGAGCACATCTGGCCGGTTGGCGGGGACCGAGGGGGGACGGAGGACGGGGGGACGGGGGACAGGGGGTGGAAGGAAGCTGACATCGGGGGCTGGGGGGTTCTGAGGGTCCCTGGCTCTGGTCCTGTCTCAGAAACCCAGGGCAGCGCTGCTTTTGGGTCTTGGCATGAGCGTGTCCACATCTGTGGTGTGCGCCTCGGTGGGTCCCCCGGCGTGCAGGACAAGTGGGTTCGAATCCCAGCCGCACCACTTCCTGGCTGTGTGACCCCGGGCCAGTTGCTAGACCTCTCTGATCTTGGCTTCTCGCAGCCTGGTGGCCACACTGTCCACCCTGGGCTCTGGCTCGGCGGGGGTCATCCAGGAGGCCCCACACCCCACACCCGGAGGGACCAAGGGGAGGCCGTATTTCCATCACGTGACAGCAGCAGCTCGGGGCCTCCTCGCCTCTCTCCCTTTGGCTGGCAGCCAGGTTTCAGAGTTTGACGAAAATTCCCAAGACCTTTAGCCGTCCGCCTGGAGCAGACGGAGCTGCGGGCGGGGGCAGCGGGGGACCGGGGACAGCCAGGCCAGGACATTCCTCTCCCCGCCCAGAGGAAAATGTGTGGGCGTCAGCCACGGCCGGGAAGCAGAAGGTAGCCGCCATCCCGGGCCCACCACGCTGACGGCCCCCAGCTGGCCCCTTGTCCACTGCGGCTAATCCAGGGTCCCCCGGAGCGCAGCGTCCAGAGCTGGGGTTCGAATCCCAGCTCCGCCCCTCTGTGCTGTGTGTCCTCTGAAGACTGCTCTCCCTCTCTGAGCCTCAGCCCGTCAAATGTGACCTGGGGACAGTGAGGGACAAGAAGGCGACCTGGGAAGTCAGTACAGGGCTGTGTCCAGCGGGGACCTCGGCCATCACCCGGCAGGACGGAGCCAGTGTCACAGCTCGGGTCTCTCTTCCTCTTCTTCCAAAGCCATCGTGGGGACCCCACCCCCAAATGCCAGCAGCAAATGACTTTGGGGTTCTGACACCTCCAGCTCCCAAAACCCCATAGAGCCCCAGGGGCTGGCAGAGGGTGGTTGGGGACAAAGCAGGCAAAAAAACCACAACAAAAAAAACCCCGAATGAATTCTTGGGCATTTACTCGCGTGTGTTAAAAATATCCTCGGGCTGCCGCGGGTTTTGTTGCTAAGGCTGCAGTTTGGACCGTTCTCTGAAAAGCGCGCTCGTGTTGCCTGATCGGGAGGATGACATCGGGTGACACTGGGGCGGACAGCCGTGAAGGTGGCCGGGGACCCCCCGTCCCCCCACCAGGGTGCGCCGCTGAGGGCCGAAGTCAGGGTCTTCCAGCCTCAGTTTCCCCATGGTGAGACGGAAATGACGGAGGTGCCGTGGGGAGGGTTTAATGAGAACAAGGCTGGTGACAGCGGGGACAGGTGAGGACAGGTCACCCGGTGTTTGCTATCGTTATTGTGACTGTGTGTCATAGCCAAAGTCCTCAAGAAAACGGGTCAGCACTCATTGTGACCCCGTCCCCAACGCTGCAAAAGCACGGCGGTGCATTTGTTGAGCACCGATGGTTTAACAGGCGCCAGTGGCTCACGCCTGTAATCCCGGCTGCTGAGGAGGCACAGATTGGGAGGACTGAGGTTCGAGGCCAACCTGGGCAAATAGTTCTCAAGACCCCATCCCCAAAAAAATCTCAAAAAAACCCCAGTGCAAACCAGGGCTGGCAGAGCGGCGCGAGTGGTAGGGCGCCCACCCAGCAAGCGTGATGCCCTGAGTTCAAGTCCTGCCACACACCTGGATGGGTGTCCACCCGAGGGGTCCACCCGGATGGAGGACAGGAGCCGGGAGTGCCCCAGCCTGGAGTCGCAGGCAGGACTCCACCGTAGACAGCAACCTCACAAACAGGAAGGACGGGGGACATGGGGGACTGCCGGGCTTGGAGCCATCGGGGGTGGGATGGTGATGACAGAGGGGTCCTGGCCAGTGTCCAGCTGTGGTCGTGGACACCTGTCACTGGGAGGAGCCTTGAGTCCCCCAGCCCAGGCCTGTCCCCATGCCAGCAGCCCTGTCAAGAAGTGGGGACGTCTGCTTGCACACCCCCAGGGACGGGGACCCATGCCTCGCTGTCACCTGGGCTGGTGCCATCGACCGGGGCTGATCACCTTCTGCCCCGGGGACCCCACAGCTGGACGACGCCAGGGCCACTCACGGTTCCCTGGCCTTTGCTGGAAAAGCCAAATTCCAGGAGTCCAGGGGGACACGGCCAAGTCCCTAAAAAGCCACCATGGCCCTGTGCTCGGGTGCCACCGACTTTCAATGACCCTAAAACTCCACTCCATCACTTTGATCAAACACCTTTACTTTACCTGGCTTTTTGGGGGGCTCTGAGTGCTTTTTTGGGGTGGGATAATATAGATTTTCACAAAACCAAGGTCAGCGAAACACTCAGCAGGTCACACAGGATTTTTTTGCAGTACTGGGATTTGAACCCAGGGCCTACACCTTGAGCCATTCTGCCAGCCCTTTTCTGGATGGGTTTTTCAAGATAGGCTCTTGCAGAACTGTTTGCCCAGCCTGGCCTCGAACCTCGATCCTCCTGATCTCTGCCTCCCAAGTTGCTGGGATTACAGGTGTGAGCCACGGCCCCCGGCCACACGAGGATTTTAACACCACCGAAGACAGGGGGCTGATGGAGAGCAACTCCCCACAACCGAGCTGCGGGGAGCGGGTGGAATTTAAAATTTCCGTTTCTGAAGTTTTTGTGGATTTTATTTATGTTGAATTTATTTTGGTCACGATTGGTGAAAACCTCCTGGTATTAAGCGAGGTGGGCTTCGTGTGCCCCGAGGCGTTCAGGGAAAGAGACGTCCCAGGGTCAGGCAAGGGCAAGAGGGAGACAGAAGTATGGAGCCAGAGGGGGAGGCCAGAGGTGGAGGCCGGAGGTGGAGGCCGGAGGCCCAGCACACCTCACACACAGATGACAGACAGACACACAGGAAGGTGGGCGAGAACCCGTACGAGGCCCTGGGTGCCAGCAGGAGAGACAGTGGCCTCGGGGCTCCTCATGGCCTCTGTCCAGGGCAGATCTAAACCCAGGCAGCATTGGCGGGACTAGAACTTGGCTCCCTCCTGCGTGTCCTCCTCGCCATGTCCCCCAGGGGACCCATGTGGCAGCACCCTGGGTGTTTGGGGGAGAGTCCTCAGGACTGGGTAGGTGGAGGCAGAGGGGAGGTGGACGAGGGGGCTCTGGCCTTAGAGCAGCCGCAACAGAGCCCTGGCTGAGGCTGTGTGACCTAGGCAGAGTGGACCAACCTCTCTGAGCCCTTTCCCCCAAATATCCATAAGAAGAGCAGCTGCCATCTTTGCTAAGTGACTGAGCTGTCCAATCTTCCTTGAGTCCCAGGCTCACCACTGAGGAACGGGGACTTAGGAATATCTCCAAGAGCACCCTCTGCAGTGACGAAAAAAAGAAAAGACAAATCCAACTAGTGTCCTGGGTCCATTCGGGTACAGTGGACAACACAAGTCACCTGTAGTGTGGAGTATTATGCAGCCTAGAAAAGGAGACGTGTAGCAGCACCAGTCGGCAGGAAGTGGAGAGGTCACAGGACGGGAGCTGGTGAGTGGATTAAGGCCACCTCTGGAGCTCAGTTGTCCGAAGGTGACTGGCCCCGTTCCCTCTGCCATGGTCCATGCTCTTGGATTTGCAGCTTGCAGAGCTGGGAGTCCCAACCTCAAAACCAGGTACGAGCTGCCACAAACGAGCACCTACTGTTTGCCAGGCCTGAGGCGGCGTCCTCCTCGCTGCCCTGGGGTTGCTCTGCTCGGCTAGCCACTGCTTGTACCAAGGACAGTCACCGCCATCCAAGTCTGCCTTTTGTCCCATTCTAAAGAAGAGAGTGAGAGTCTGAGCAGCTGGATGAGGTCTCAGAACCGCCAAGCTGGTGAGGCGGGGTTTGACTCCCAGGTCTGACCGCCTTTGTCCCCAGGCCAGGCAGCTTCTGGAGAGGAGGGATGGGGACAGGAATTGCCCAGGCTGCACGGTGGGAGGGTCAGGCTCTTCCTTTGCACAGATGCACGCGAAGCCACGGTGGACGGCGACCTGAAGCCACGGCCACAGGGCCCCCAACACGTCAGGCCCCATCGGCTCCCAGCTGGGACACGGCTCCCGGCCTGTGGCCTCTGTCACCACTCACCTAATATTTACCGACCTCATTAAACACCTTCTTCTCGGTGCCCTCCTGGCCTCCCTGCCTCCCATGCTGAGCGAGTGCAAACACCGTAGCCTCCTGGCGGGGACACCATCACCGAGGTGGGGGACAGAGAGCCCTGTGCCAGCTCCACCGTGGGAGGCAGTGGGGCCGCAGCCAGACGCTCAGCCCCGGTGTTTCACTGGGAGTTTCTGCAGGGCTGGAAGATAAAATTGTTCAAAAATGCCGGGTTGCTCAGAGCCCTGGCAGATGGCCGCCCAGGCGTGGAGCGTCCATAAGCATCACAGTCAGCTGCCATCGCCAACTCATGGGATCCCGCACAGAGAGGGAACAGCCGTGCCTGAGCCACACAGCGATCCAAGCAAAGGAGCTGCTGGCCCCCAATACCACAGGAGGTGCCACACAACAATGTCATCCCGGGTGGAGGTCAGCTCGGGGACACTGCTGTGTGAGGCCCTGGGCAGCATCACCACCACCATCACCACCACCATCATCACCACCATCACCACCACCACCATCACCACCACCACCATCACCACCACCACCACCACCATCACCACCATCACCACCACCACCATCACCACCATCACCACCATCACCACCACCACCACCATCACCTCCATCACCACCACCACCACCACCATCACCACCACCATCACCACCATCACCACCACCATCACCTCCACCACCACCGTCACCACCACCACCATCACCACCATCACCACAATCACCTCTATCACCACCACCACCATCACCACCACCACCACCATCACCTCCATCACCACCATCACCATCACCATCACCACCACCATCACCACCACCACCTCCACCATCACCACCATCATCTCCACCACCACCGTCACCATCACCACCATCACCACTATCACCACCATCACCTCCATCACCACCACCACCATCACCACCACCACCTCCACCACCACCATCACCATCACCACCACCACCATCACCACCATCACCACCACCACCATCACCATCACCACCACCACCACCATCACCATCACCACCACCACCATCACCATCACCACCACCACCACCTCCTCCACCACCACCATCACCACCATCACCACCACCATCACCATCACCGCCATCGCCATCCTCAGCCTCCTCTTCTGGACCCTCCTGGGAAGTGACACACTGGTCCCATCCACTCTCTCAGTTCTGCCCCTTGTACACCTCTCAGCCTGCTCTTGGTGTCTTTAGTTGGTCTTGGGTTTTCCAACCTTGGCCCCATCTGCAGCCATAACACTGCCAGGTCACTGGCAGGACATGCTGTGCCCAGTAGATCTGAGGCCCCTGGGCAGCACTGCTGTCCCCTCTCCCTGTCACCCTCAGCAAATGCAGGATACTCTCACACATTCAACAGACTGCACCATGTCACACACCAGGGCCACCGAGGTGAGATAGGCAGAGCTGATGTCCCATCTGGCTGCAGGCCTCACAAAGTCAATGTGGGGCAGCACCCGAAGGAGGGGGGACATCATGGGATAGCCACTCAGCCATGGGCAGGCCCAGGCACGGTGCCTCCTCACCTGAGCCCTGGAGGACCACGCCTCAGAAGCCATACGCTCAGCAGAGGGACATGTGACCCTAATCACCTCTCCCATCATGTCCTGCTGGCTACATTTTGTTGATTTCGTTAGTATGGCAATTTTAAGTCCCCTTGCCTCTTGACTCCTTTGAATTATAAAGCCGTCCTTTGATCAATGCTGCTGTCTGGATCCAGGATGTTCCCCAAAGGCCCCTGTGTTCAAGACTCAGTCTCCAAATTGTGGCACTATTAGGAGGTGGTGGGACCTTTAAGAGGTGGGGCCTAGTGAGAAGAGTGAGGTCATTGTGGGTGTGGCCTGGAAGGGGATTGTGGGAGCCTGGCTCCTCCTCTTCCCCTTTGCTTCCTGGCCGCCAGGAAGTGGGCAGGGCCTCCACCCTGAGCTCCCACCATGATGGACCGTGAGCCACAGGCCCAAAGCAACCGAGCCAGTGACCATGCACTGAAACCTCAGGTCAAAATAAACCTTTCCTTCAGATCAGTTCCTTGTCCTGGGCGTTTTGTCACAGTCACAGAGAGATACCTAACACACCGAGCACATGAAAGACGCCCTGGCCTTGCACCCCGGGCAATCAACCCCTGGGATGTCAATGTCCATCAGAAGTGCCCAAGAGCTGAGCGCCGACCCCTGCTCTTCTCCCTGGGAAGCCCTGGATTTCCGGCTTCATTCCTGCCCCCATCTTCTCCATGGCAGAGCCCTGGGTCCCCAGCCTGCAACCCCCCCATCTCTCCCCTGTGCACCTCCATCCTAACACAGGCCTTCCCTGCTCAGCCTCCATCTTTTCCTCACACCCGGTGTGCAAAATGTCTTCTGCTTGTCACCACGGCTGCCAAGATGGGGACTCGGTTTCCCTCCTCTCTGTCCTCTCCGCTCTCTGTCTCATCTCTCCCTCTCTCTCACTCTTCCCTTTTCCACATTTGTAATGACAAGTCACAGCCAGGCCTCACACACCTGAAGCCTGATCATTCCCAGGTGGCCTTGGGTTCAAATCCCACCTCCTCTCATCCCAGCGGCAGGCCTCAGGCCTCCTCCATCTCTCTGGGACTTCTGAGTAAACTCAGGTGACAGAATGGCCTTTTAGAGGGAAGTGAGAGAGTGAGAACCTAGAGAGCATTTGGCTCTGTGCCCAAGCTTACTGCCACCATTAGGGGACGGTGACCTGGGAAGATGAAGACAGCCCCAAAGTGTGGTGCCCGGTGTCACACTTTGTGTGACAGGGAGCCTCGGGGAGGAGAGAAGGGACTTGGACCTATTTCTGTCATGTCTTTGGACTCCAAGTCCCCGGCGTGGTGGGAAAGACGGCTTTCCTCTGGGAATGGGGGTGACGTCCCCGTAAATCACAGAGTGGAGAATTCTGTCCCCGTCCCCTGGGCCGCTTCCCAGGACCCCCGTCAACCAGGAGCGCAGACTCCAGCCTTGGGAATGGCGGGGACGGCGGCTCTGGAATGCAGGCTGTGCTGAGCTGAGCGTCTGCCGCCTCAGACGGAGCCAGTTGTCCCCAGCAGTGCCACCAGAGCTGGACTCCCCGGAGCCCACTCAAGGGCTTTCCATGGTTGCACTGCCTGGGGCTGGCGGTCAAGGTCCTTCACAGTGTGCCCCCCACTTCTCCATGTCATTTCCTTGTGTCTCCATCCTCACCGCCCCACAAATCCACCCCTGGAGCAGATCAAAGCACCAGAAACGGGGTCCAGGCAGGCGCCCCCAAACCAACGCCCACCAGGGTGAGACCCCATCCCACCTGTCTCCCTTCCATCCCTCACGATGCTCTCTGAAGAGCCATGGCTCTAAAACTACTTACCGGTTCCATTTTATAGAAGAAAACGTGAACGCCCAGAGAGGGAAAGCGTGTCTCTAAAAGTCACACCGCACCCGCCCCCATCCAGCCCTGAGTTCCTCAAAAGTGCCACGAGTGTCTGTGAGTCGGATCCGTCAGTCGTCTTTTTAAAAATTCACCCCATCCTCAGACATCAGGACGACGCTGCATGGTGAGAAACGCAACTTTTCCAACCGAATCCGTACTTTTTCATTTTATGAAGAACTCACGCCCCGCAGACAAATGCAGAGCCAGGGTTACTGGACAGTTGCCCAGGCTGGGCACTGGACAACTAGTCACTTAGACGACCATGTGAATGATGCCTTCTGAAGCCAGAAGAAGTGACATCCCTGCTTCAAAGATCCGAGGACATTCTTCACCAAAATAGCCATCGTGGCTCTGAGAGGGAGGTGTGATCACCCTCGTCTTAATTCGGCTGGCTTGCACAGGACACAGCGTCCTGTGGCTGTCCCCGTGGGTCACATGTCCCTCGGTGAGAGCAAGAACCATGGCTTCCCTACTCGGGGATCGAACGAAGGAAGAGGGACAACTCCCAGTGCTGGATGGAAGGAAATGCCACTGCTTGCGAGCGGTTGTCACTTGTTGTCACTTTCCTTCTAGCTGACCCTGACCGTGGACAGCTGCTTGCAGAAGCAACAGGTGTCTGTCTGTCCAGTCCCCAGTGCACCTTTGTCCCTGTCGACGGCAGCTCTTTTTCCGGGGGTGTTTTCTGTGCACCCTGCAGGTAAAATGGGGAGGGGTGATCTGAACAAGTCTGGGGGTTGCCATGTCCTTTCTGGGTCCCCAAATGCTTCCTCACAGGACAGGACCCCCCCCCACCCCAGTTTATTCTGGAAGTGCAAATGAGCTCGTTCTCAAGGAAAAGAGTGGGGCGAGAGTGAACCCTGGATTTCAGCCCCAGCTGTGCACTGTCACCACGCACTGGTCCTCCTTCCCGGGCCTCAGGGTTTGCTGTGCCCCCCATCTTGGGCCACTCTCCTTCCAAGCCTCCATGCCTTGCAAAGGCTGTGGTTCCTGGAGAGACCCCTGCCCCGTCCCCCAAACAATGTCAACCCCTCCCCACCTTGGCCTGAATGCTACAAGTGCAAGCCATTCCCAATGCCAAGTTCCCCACTATCCCCAGCCCTATGACACCAGCTTAACAAGCCCCTAATACTCAAGATCACCTCTTCTAAGAAGCTGACTGACCCACAGGATACGGTCATTCAGTCAATCAATGGGCATGTGCCCAGCCTCAAGGATGCGGTAAGGTCTGTGGAGGATGCTAGGGATGCAAACAGGAGTGAAGGCCGGCCTCTGTCTCTAGGACGTCACAGCCAAGGCCAGGAGATGGACAGGGAAGCAGGTCACTTCAACAGTGTGGCTTTCCATGCAGGAACCTAGAGGCCAGTACAGACTGAGGTACCAGAAAGGGGACAATGCAGAAAGTAAGGGTGGTTGGGTTAGAGTGGGCTGAGACTTGCCAGGCAATGGGCTGGACTGGAGGTGGGCGGGACTGGTGGTGGGCGGGGCTGGTGGTGGGCGGGGCTGGAGGTGGGCGGGGCTGGTGGTGGCTCTGCAGGCTGGGAGAGGAAGGTGGTGGGTGGGACCAGATGGTGGGTGGAGCCAAATGGGTTGGGGAAGAGGGGGCGTGGCTTCTGGTGGGTCTGGGCGGGGCCAGAGGGGAGGGGCCAGAGCACCCCAGGCTTCACCCAGGGCCGCAGGGTGGCTTTAAGCAGATGGGAGCTGTGCCTTGGAGAGCTGCCTTGGCTGTAAGGACTGGAATGGACTCCAGGAGGCCACTGTCACCCTTGAGGGGAGAGGATTTGGTGGGCTCAACAGGGTGGGGAGAGAGGAGGCAAGGGGCCCCCAGGGAGACTGAGGCAGCCCTGACCCCAGTGGAGACCCAGCTGTGCACAGAAAACCCAGCAGATGCTCTAAAAGCCACACGGCCAGGTGACTCCATAAATAAAGGGCCAGAGAACAGAAAAGGCAGCAGACACGGGTAGAGGGGACAGATGCCACCCAGAGGCCGGCCCAGGGTGTCCTCCTCGGCCACACAGAGACTCTGGCCCAGGACCAGAAGACCCGGGCCAGCCCAGCCCGTCACCTGCTGACCGAGCTTCAGACCATGTGTGGGAGACAAACAGACAGACGACTGTCTCAGCGGGGAAATGGCAAATGCTTGGCGATGGGGCCGGGTGTGGGGTGGATTTTATCTCTCTGGGGGCCTGGGCAGTGTCACAGCTCAGTGGCCCCATGGCCTGGCTTCCCGGGCACCTAGACAGGCGGGCGCCTCCTCGGCCTCCTGGATCCTGGGCTGGCAGTCGGAGGACAGCCAATGTGGAAAGCTGTGCAGCCAGCCAGAGCCAATGTTGCTGTCACTGGGGGACTGAGTTGTGTCCCCTTCCTGACACTGAGCTCAAAAGTGAGTGCTAGACTTTCCATGAACCAGGTAAGTCTTTCAGTTTGATGCAAAACAAAAATGTCACCAGTATTCCTTGGTCCACTCTTGGTAGTGACTGTCACAGCCCGAGAGAGGCTGCCTCTCTCTGCCACCACCACCTCGGCCACACCAGGCCCCAGATGGCCAAGGTCCTGGGCTGCGTGGTTGCCCTGGGCTGGACACAGCCTTGGTTGGCCTTGACCCTGACTCACCCTACAAAATGTGTCATGACAGGACAGGACCTGTCCTTGGCCTCTCTGCCAGGTCCTGACCAGGTCTCGCCTGCCTGTCCCTCTGGGGTTTCTGTAGCTCTGCCTTCTCTCCCTCTCTCCTTCATCTTTCTGTCTTTTCTTTTATCTCTGCCTCTTTGCTCATTCATCTTGCCGTTCAAATTCTCAACATTTACTGAGCACCAATGTTTGCACCATTCCAGAAACCGGGGGTGAAGCAGTGAATTAGGCAGGACACCTGGACTCCCAAGACAGACAGCAAACACAGAGACCTCAGCGAGCCGGGCACAGTGGCTCACACCTGTAATCCCAGCTACTCAGGAGGCAGAGATCAGGATGCTCAAGGTAAACCCACTGAGACCCCATTTCCACCACTAAAAACTGACCATGGGGACATTCACCGGTCATCCCAAGGACACAGTTTTTGTAAAAATAGCCGAGAGAGTTCCTTGGGCTCCCAGTGCAGAGGGGAAGGCAGTGGAGATGATGCAAATTCTCCACAGGGGTAATGGGAGGGGAGCTGGAGAAGGAAGGGGGAGGGGGCCTCAGGAACCCCTAAAACGGTCAGCTCAGATGAGCTCGCCAAGGTCACCCCCAAAGGGCTGGGGTGCCGCCCAGGTGGCAGAGCACCTGCCTAGGGTGCACGAGGCCCTGGGTTCCGTCCCCAGAGCTGCAAACAGAAAAGCTTCCCTGAGGGACTGGTGTGGTGGCGCACGCCTGTAATCCCAGCACTGTGAGGCAGAGGCAGGAGGAGGGAGAGTTCAAGTCCAGCCTGGGCTACACAGTGAGACCCGGAGAAGGAAGAGGAAGAAGTGATGTCCAGACAGAAGCGTAGGTGTCAAGAGGTGGGGGAGAGGGAAGGGCGTCCTGGCCCGTGGAACAGAGCGAGCAAAGGTCATGGTGCCGTCCAACCCAGCCAAGGCGGTCATCCCAGCTTACAGGTGGAGAAGCTGAGGCTCAGAGACGTCTCACAGCTGGCAAGAGGCTGTGATATAACTTGAACCCAGTCCCGCCGGGGTCCAATTCTCGCTCAGAATCCGTAGGGTGCTCCCTTCCCGCTGTCCTCACCCTAGAGAAAAGACGAGAACTCCCTGAAGTCAGCGCGATGAGCCCCAAAACCCCAATAAACACTGGAAACGGGGGGACAGGAAGGGAGAACTTGCTCCAAGTTCAGTGTACGCGTGTGCGGATCCATCATGATAATTCAAAAATAAAAATGTAAAGGCCCAGGATCCAGGTGGCCGGCTGGGGTGTGTGGCTCTGAGGCCGTCACCTGTGTGTAAAGTACAGATTCCGCCATCATAAAAGTGAGATCTTGGCCGGGCTCCGTGGCTCGCGCCTGTAACCCCAGCCACTTGGGAGGCTGAGATCAGGAGGCCTGCAGTTCGAGGCCAGCCTGGGCAAATCGCTCCTGAGAGCCCATCTCCAAAATAACCAGTGCAACATGGACGGGAGGTGTGGCTCGAACCGTAGAGCAGCGGCTTTGCAGTGCAAAGTCCCGAGTTCAAATCCCACATCCCCTCCCCAAAAAAAGTGAGTTCTCCCCCAAGGAGCGCAGGTGCAGAGGGGGAAACTGAGGCTTGGGCAGCTAAAGTGCTTTTGCCAAGGTGGTCCCCAGGGACGGTGGGGCCACAGAAGCTGAGCTCCCAGGCCCAGTCCTGTCTGAAGCGGGTCCCCTCCTGGTCCCCTCCCTGGTCCCCTCGCGGGGCCCCAGCCCCTGCCGCCCCGTCCCCGGGACAATGGGGCCTTTCAGGGCCAGACAAAGGGGTTTTAAAAGGCGAGAAGGATGGTTCCACAGTACAGAGGGGCCCGGAGCAGGCCGGGCTCGGAGGGGCGGCCATGGCCCAAAGCCACCGCCCCGCGTTTGTTCCCGTCTGACAACGCGATTTGATTTTGCAAATAAAAGATCAAATAATATTTCAGTTACAGTTAATTACACACAGAGAAAGGACATCAAACGGCCATCGGCGACACCCAGCCTCGCTCCGCAGCAACCCGTGCCCCCACATTTCACACCCGCTCCACCGAGTCTGGGTCCAACAGCTCCCCATTCACCATTCACGGCTGCGAGGCCGGGGCCTCCCAGGACAGTGTCTGTCTCCCCATCTGAAACCTGATCTCCTCACCAAAATAGCAGCCCTGGCGTCTCCCCCGAGAACATGCCTTCCCCTGGAAAAGCCTCCCTCCTCTTATGCCCTCCCCGCGCCCCCAGCAGGCAGGGAAGGAAGCAAAGTGGACACCACCATCCGCATTTCATAGATGAGGAAACTGAGGCTAGGAAATCCCCGTGACCTGCCGGAGCTCACACACCCAAAAACGTCTGAGCCGGGCTTTGACCTCATTCCATACCTTGCACGCGGTGGTAAAAGGGTCCTGGGTGGTGTTTGTGTCATTGCCTGAACAAAATGCTTCGTGAGGGATGTTGCTTCTGAAGTGTGTTTGTTGAATGAATAACTGACTAGATAAATGAAAGTGTAAAAGGGAAGGAGGGAGAGAAGAAGGGGAAAAATCATAAAAAGGGCCTGGGGGTGCGGCTCAAAGGCCCTGAGTTCAAACCCCAGTACCAGACAGAAAGATGAAGGGGCAGAGAGAAAGAGCTGCAGGACTCAGCTGACCGTGGGGTGCAGAGCCCCCCAACCGCACCCTGGGCTGCGATGCAGCACACAGAAGCCCCTATGAGAGTTCTGGAATTTGAACTCAGGGCCTTCACCTGAGCCACTCCCCCAGCCCTTTTTTGTCCTTTAGTTTTATTTATTCTTTTTTTGAGATAGGGTCTCGTGAACTATTTGCCCCAGGCTGACTTCAAACCACGCTGCTCCTGACCTCTGCCTCCTGGGTAGCTGGGATTACAGGCGTCAGCCACCGCTCCCGGCTCAGGAGAGGCTCTGGATGGGTGGATGGGTGGGTGGGTGGATGGATGTCTGTCACTGCCTGCTCCTCAGTGCTAACAAGTCCCCAAGGAAAACGGGGTGCAGGAAAAGGTCCAGGAGGCCGTGAAGAAAGGGGACCCACATCAGCTCAGAAGCTCATCTGCCACAGGGAGGACCCCCAGTGTCCCCCTCCAGCCTGCCCGGGATCCCCAAAGAGCCAGGCCTGAGCAGGGCTGTGCCAAGAGCCCACTTCCCCTCCCCGAGCCCCCGCTTCCTTCTGGGGCTCAGAGGCGAGCGAGGTCCTGAGGAAGCAGCAGCTGCCACAGGTCCTAGGCCGGGGAATGGCGGTGACAGCACTGAGGTGACAGCCACAGAAGGCTGGCAAGGCCAGGCCGGGGGCACTGGTACGGGGAGGGCGGCAGCTATTCTGGGCACTTTGCCCCCATGCTGGGCACCCCAAGGCTCAGCCGCAAACGACCATCCTGCCTGGCAGCAAAGCTGTTTCCTGTGCTGCCACCACAGTCCGCCCAGGAGCCACTTCTCCCCCCATGCCTTGTCCCCGTGTCCCCAACCACCACCACCACCAGCCTCAGGGTCCCTTTCTCCCAGCAAGCGACAAAACACTCAGGCCCCACAGGAGCAAGGCAGACATAGTCCACAGATGGGGTCAAGGCAGAGGCCTGGGAGATGTGACATGGAGATTCCTAGAGTGACACCGCCCACGGGTTCTGCCACATGGCCGTGTTTCATCTCCCTCCTGCCTCACGGGACGGCTGAGTGGGTGGACGGGTGGATGGATGGACGGGTGGACGGGTGGATGGATGGGTGGATGGGTGGATGGGTGGGTGGATGGATGGATGGGTGGGTGGATGGGTGGATGGATGGGTGGATGGGTGGGTGGGTGGGTTGATGGGTGGGCGGGAGGGTGGGGGATGGGAGAGAGGGTGGGTGGGTGGGTGGGATTGTGGGTGTTTGTGGGCAGGTGGACGGGTGGACGGGTGGACGGGTGGGTGGATGGGTGGGTGGATGGATGGGTGGGTTGATGGGTGGATGGGTGGGTGGGTGGGTGGGTTGATGGGTGGGCGGGAGGGTGGGGGATGGGAGAGAGGGTGGGTGGGATTGTGGGTGTTTGTGGGTGGGTTGATGGGTGGGCGGGAGGGTGGGGGATGGGAGAGAGGGTGGGTGGGTGGGTGGGATTGTGGGTGTTTGTGGGTGGGTTGATGGGTGGATAGCTAAGTGGGTGGAGGGGAGGGAAGGAGGGAGGGAGGGAGGGAGGGAGGAGGGAAGAGAGTTTGGAAGAAACCCGGCAGGTGGTGAATGGATGTGCACAGATTTTGAGAGACAGAGCAGTCGTCGTTTTCTGCAGGTCTCAGCTCACGCTCCTCACTGGGCTGACTTACTGTGCTGTGCGGCCTGGTCAGCTGTCACCCTCTCTGATCCCGTTTCTTCCTTGTGGATGAGCACGATAGCGGGGCCGTGCCTCTTACTGAGGTCTGAAGGTGCCACTCTGCCCGGGCATTGGTGGCCGGTTTCGAGTGTCTTGAGGAGGTGAGCAGAGCGCAGACACCCTCGTGGGGCAGCTTGCCAGCAATGGAGGTGCTGAGTCCCCTCCACACTGGGCTCTACACAGGCGGGGAAGTGGCAGCTGCCAGTCCTGGAGGCTGGTGGCCGGCCACTAAGACCCAATCCCTGTATGGGGCCAAGGACAAGGACCCAGCTGAGGAAGGGACTGCATGAAGATGCTACGGTCAGAGTCATGGCAGGTCTGAGAAGCGCAGTCTGTGTAACGTTACAAAATTGCCACTTACGTCAGGTCCCTTTGGGGACAGCCAGGGGACATGGGCAGAGCAGCCTCAATGGACTCTCAGCCCGAGAGCAGCTGCTGTGGCTGCCCCAGGGCCTTTGCACCTGCTGTTTGTGCTGCCGTTTGCCCACCACCCTGGTGACCCGGGAAGAACCGGGAACACGCGCGTCCCGCTGTCGCGAGCGCAGCCCCATGGGCTGGGCTCGGGTGGAGCCCCGTTTCTAGAGTCACAGAGAGAACAGGGCAGCCGGGGGACAAGGGGACTCAGGGCCAGGACAGAGGGTGGACTCGCCTCGGGCGGTGGCTGTCCTGGAGGCCGCGGCACGGCCGGTGTCAGGCCGATTTACAGGCGCTTGTCACCGGCCATCGGATCTGTTCCTGATGAAGGACCCGCTAATTAACTGCACAGGGCGGTCAGCCGGCCGCAGAGACATGGCGATGGGGACCAGTGCCAAGGCCCCTGTCCCCGGGTGGGCGTCTCAGTGTCCAGTCCCAGCCTCCAGTGTGGGGGCCATGGGTTGGACCGCGTCAGCCTGTGTGTGACATCAGGCAAGTGGCTCTGTCCCTGGGAGCCTGGGGCACAGATGGCACAGGTCCAGCAAGTCCCCTGCCAACCGTCACAGCCAGCAGCCGGTGGCCTGGGGCTCCTGAGTCCAGGACAGCTCTGGCCACCACCTAGGGCAAAGCCTCAGTGTCCTCGTCTGGGAAACAGGGACAGGAAAGTCAGCTGAGGAGCTGGGGAATTCGAGGTGCTGCCCGGTGAGGCCACACGGCCCAGTGTGGACAGGTGCAGGGGACGGGCTCCCTCAGCAGTGACCTTGATCCCCGGGTCCCCTGCCGGGAGCCACACAGGGACAGTCACAGAGCTCGCTGCCTCCTCCTGGAAGCCCCCGGGCCTTCCCGGTCGTCCAGGGTGTTCACTGGCCACCTGGTGCTGGGTCACCCTCGCACTCCGAGCCCAGAGGGGGCTTGGGAGGAAAAGTGACCCGAGGCGGAGGCAGGGTCCCTTCAGGCTGGGGCAGGGCAGGAAGGGTCTCTGAAAGCCGCTGACCCGGAGGCCTGAACCATCCGGCAAGGACGTGGGGTGACAAGTCCAGGCAGCAAGGACAGCTTCACCCCAAATCTGACCTCCTGCTACCGTCCCCACGCAGGAGGGAGATATGGCCCTGGGCTCCAGGTGCTGCCACTCACGCCTGTAATCCCAGAGAAACAGGGCCAGGTCGGGGTGGGGCAAGTCGGCAGGGGGACTGTCCCCTCCTCGGGTGTCCTGTGCCACTGGACAGCCCCCGTGTGTGACCAGAGGACACCTTGGTCCACCCTCAGCATCTTAACCGGTCAGCCACCACCTGTGGGTCAAGTGTCCCCTTGCCTCCTTCCAGCGCAGACCCCAGCAGGTGTGGGGGGCCTAGCCCTGTCCCCTCTGTGTCCCCACCACCCCGGCTGCCCACGCGTCCTGCCGTGACCCTGCGGTCCCCTACACGGCTGCCGCCCCCGGCCCTGCCTGTCTGGGGCGTTCGGCACGGTGGCAGAGGTGAGGAGCCCTAACCACTGATGGTCACTCTGTCACTTGACCAGTTTTCTGCTGACCTCTCCGCACCCAGCTGTGGAGGGTCACCCAGTGTCACCAGCCCTCCCTCTCTCGCCGGTGCTGGCGGGGCCGCGTGGACGGCTGTGTCCTTTGGGGCGAGGTCACAGCCCAGCCCGTGCCACGCAGTCCTCGCCAGGACTCAGCTCGGTGGTCCCCGAGTCGCCCCCAGTGCTGGCACCGTGACCCAGGCTTGCTGAACTCCCTGACCACAGTGACCGCGTCCCTGCCAGGCCTTGGGCTGTGTCCTCCACCAGGAGCACCTTTGGCTGCTTTAGGGGCATAGCTGGGAGGCTCAGACCGCCCCCCAATGGGCGTCCCCACCCCTCCTGTGACTTCGGGGTCCCCACCCCAAGGCGGGCGTCCACCTGGCTCAAGACGGACCTTGCAGCCGGGGCTTGTGCGTCAGGACAAGGCTGTGTGTCCTGGGCCCCGTGGAGCGACCTCTCTGAGGCTCCAGTTTTCCTCTGCTTTCTGTCTTGGCTCCTCTGAGCTCCAAGAGGAAATGGAAATGGAGAAACTGAGGCACAGAGGCCACACAGCGAGGCCGGACCAGAGCCTCAAGTCCAGATGGGGTGTCTGAGTTCCCACCAGTGTCCGGGGGACTCCAGGCGTCTCAGGAAGGGAAATGGAAGAAAACAGGGGGGACCCAGGTCCCCACCGCACTCCCGCCACCCCGGCCCTTCCTACCTGGCTCGCCTCAGGGGTCCTCAGAAGTGTCACTCGAACCAATGTCACCAGAGCCGAAAAGAAAAACTGAGGGCCATGTGACCCAGCCAGGGAGTGAGAAGAGAGAGAGGACAGAGAGAGAAGAGAGAACATTAGCATGTCAGGATGAGTCCTTATTTTCCTCCATCAAGCAGGGGAGTCACACACCCCCCAAAAATGGCACGGACCCCATGTTTCCAAAACTTGACCAGCAAGTGTGGTGATGCCACCGGTCCCCCCACCCCAGCCTCGGTGGACAGGATGGGCCAAAGAGCTCCCACGCGGGCCGGGTGCGGTCGTACACGCCTGTAATCCCAGCTAGTAGGGAGGCTGAGATGGGGAGGATCCAGGTTCGAGGCCAGCCCAGGCAAATAGTTACAGAGACCCCATCTCTAAAATAACCAGAGCAAAATAGACGGGAGGTGAGGCTCTGTGATAGAGCACCTGCTTCACAAGTGTGAGGCCCTGAGTTCAAATCCCGGTCCCACCAAAAAAAAAAAAAGCCGTAATATGTCGATCCTGAGGTGGGAGAAAGAGTGCGTTGTGCAGATGCCAGCAGGCGGTCGACTGGTGAGTGAAGAAGCCCTGAGCGAGCGTAAGACGGCTGTCACAGGGGACACGGCTGTCCTGAGGGGACACTGCGGGTGGCGCCCGGGCCACCTGCTCCCAGGAGCCATGGTCTCGGGGACAGCTTTCCACCCACATGGCCCTAGTGTCCCCACACCGTGTCACCGCTCCCAAAAGAAACCCTAGCATTGTTTCTCGTCTCAAGTGCAATCCGTTTGTTGAATGAATTTTAGAGGTTTTAAAGGTTGATACTGAAAGTCACAAAAGAAAAGCACGGAAATCTCCAAGCTGGTCATTTTTTCACCGAGGACAGATAATTTAATGGTAGCAAAGTGACTTTTCAACCTCGTTAAGCATTTCACACCAGCTCAACCACCAAGAAGCTTTTGTTTGTTTGTTTTTGCAGCACTGGGATTTGAACTCAGGGCCTCGAGCTTGCCAGGCAGGTGCTTGTCCACCACTTGAGCCAGTCCACCAGTTCTTTGGGGCTTTTGATTTTTTGGGGGGGTTGGGTTTTTTTTTTTGATTTTTTCTTTTTTTAATTTGCTTTTCAGATAAGGTCTCGTACTAACTTTTTTCCAAGCCCAACGTGAACCTCCGTCCTCCTACCTTGCCTCCAGAGTAGCTGGGATTACAGGCACGCACCACCACGCCCAGCCTGTTGTTGGTGGAGTTGAGGTCTTGGTAACTTTACACCCGAGCTGGCTTTGAACTTCAGTCCTCCTGATGTCCACTTCCGAAGTAGCCGAGATTACAGGCACGAGCCACCACGCTGGGTCACCTCCTGTGTTTGAAAACTGCTAGATCAGGCAGCCCTGACGGCAACAGCAAAACAACCGCAGACAGACTCTCAAGACAAAGGAGGAGAATCTTGGTTCAAATCTTGGCTCCGCAGAGAACAACCCGGGTGTTTGGGGGGCTCATTGCTCTTCCCTGGGCCTCAGTTTGTCTGTCTGTAGAATGGGACAGAGCACAGGCACCCGGCAGGTGACAGGGAGGTATTTGCACACTGTAGGGGGCTGTGACCCCTTGATCTTTCCCCCTAAAGCCCAGGCCCTGGTCCAGACTCCTCTGCCCAGAGGGGAGCCAATTTCCCGGGCTCATTATCCCAAAGCAAATTAGGGCCGGCCCAGGCTGAGCCGCTCGTGGCTTAATTGGGACTCACAGGTCCCTGGCCTCATACCTCCTCGTCCCACCCCTGTCCCCAGCCAGGCCGTGCCGTGGGGGAGCCAGGGGCTGTGCACCCCCTGCCACCTGCACCCCACAGATGCTCGCTTGGTGCAGTCAATTAGCACCAGGCCCGGCCCGCTCATAATGGGGAGCCCTGGACAGCTGTGCCCCCGGCATCAATCCCTGGTGACCCCCGGGGAGGGGAGGAAGCCAAGACAGTCACACAGATGGTGGCCTCCGGGGCCATCAGCCCCCGTCCCCCCCCAGATGGGGGAGTCAGGCCTGTGCGAGTCCCCAAAAGAAGCAAAAAGATCCTGAAAAGACAGGACTGCTGGAGCCCACTAGTCCCCCAGCTCTCCATGCACCAGGATGTCCCCTGTGTCCCTCGGGGGCCTGAGCCACAGGACAGAGGTGGCCCAGGCTCTTTTGAAGTGTCCTCCCCTGGCGCCCTGACCCCCCAAGCTCGTCCTGCTGTCCAGGGAGGGCCATCTGGAGAAATGGCGGAGGGACCCCCAGCAGGCCTCGGTGTCACCTCCACCGTACGTGAGCCCCGTGCCTCCTCCCCGTCCCAGGAGGCTGCTTTGGGGGGGCTGAGGCTGTGTGGAGCCCTGCGTTTCAGGGGAGCCCGGCGGGTGGCGGGGTCTCAGCTGCACCCCCGCCTCCCCTGTGACACACGGAGGCGTCCGCGGCTTTGCGGTCTGTGTTCCCGAGCTCCCCTGAGCGTCACCCAGAGTGACAATATCCAGAAATCCCCACACACCGGCACGAAAGCCCCGCCCCACCCCACACCTCCTGGGGACCCTGAAACTCATCGTACAGGTGACCCGGGGCAGGCCGAGCTGCCAGGCATGCGGCCATGACAGGTAAAAGCTGTCCCCTCCAACGGGACACCCAGCCCGACACTGCTGGGCGACCTGGGGTGGCTTGCTCCCCCTCTCTGCCACAAACAGCTTAGACCACCAAGAGGGCCCCGGCCACCCCCACGGCCACCAGGTGACCCTCACAGGATGGAGCAGGGACTCCAAGGCCACACGGCTTGGGGTGACACTTGGCTCTCTTCAAACCAGCCTCACCTGGAACCTAATGGAGCCTCAGTCTCCCCACCTGTCAAGTGGGGTGGGAAGGTATCTAAGCCATGGACCTGGGGTGACAGTGGGGGGACAGTGGCTCTGCCTCGGCTGCCGTTCAAGGTGTTGTCCCTCAAGTGGCAAGCATGGGAACCAGGGGGCTGGGGGTGCAGGGAAGTGGGTGGGGGACTCGGCAGGTCCACACAGGCCAGGCTTGGAGTGGCGGTCAAGGCCGTGGTCACTGCCATGGCCCCCTCTCCTGCCACCTCTATAGCAGCCCTGGGTTCTGGCCCAACAGTGCTGTGCCTGTCTGCCTGTCTGTCTGTCTGTGGCCGAGGCCGGGTGGGCCCCGAGGACAGAGAGAGGACAGGGGCTCTGAGTCCCCGGCGGCACCGGCGCTGGGCGAGTGGCCACGGTGGCCGCATGCCAGGATGGCGACCCTGGCCCCTGACGGGCGTGATTTATGAGGCCCTCGGCAAAGCGGAACCGCTGTGGCCTCTTCCCTCACTTAGCGGCCCCTTGTCACTGTCACCGTCACCACCGGGTGTGGGAAGTACAAAGCAGGGGGCCCAGCCGGGCTCCACCTGCCATGCACCACACAGCGGCCTTGGCCTTGGTGGTGGTGGCCATGGCCGGGGTGGGGACAGGGAGGGCGGGCAGCCAGCTGGCCCACTCAGGTTGGGCCCAGGGAGGTGTCCAGGCCCAGTAGGTGACACCCATGTCATGGGGCTTCAGGACTGGGGAGCAGGACAGCCAGAGCAGAGATGGAGCCACAGTGTCCCTCTTGTCCCAGCCACAGCCAGCTGAGGCCAGCCAAGGCTCTGAAACCACACGTGGACCCTGCCTGCCATGCAGAGCCCCGGGTCCCCAGCACCTCTCTGTGCTCCAGGGCTGCCCCTGGCAACCGAGGACACAACGTTCACTGTCCCAAAAGTGCCACGTCAGGATGGCGACAGGCCAGGCCGGGCCCCGGGGGGGACACAAGCTGCTTCACAGTCCATGTGTGTCTGTGTGCATGGACATGTGTGTCCGTCTGTCCATGTCTGGGCGGGTCTGGCTGGTAGTCATGTGTGTCCTTGCCAGCTGAGAGTCGCAGGCAGAGGGCACTGCTTGTCCACTGGACGCCCACACCCTGACCTTGAGTGACAGCGGGGATCCCACCCCTACCCCCCCCAGTGTGGGGTTTGGAATCCTCAGCTGGGGTCCTTGAGGGAGCTCCGTCTGTCTGTGTGTCCTCTGGGCACAGAGGGGCAGGGGACAGACGGTCAACCTCACACTTCCTTGTCGGTCAGACTCATGGTGACCAGCGCTGTTCAGGCCCCCGGCAACTCACGGCCTCCTCGGATATTCACCTGTCACAGAAGCTGCAGGGACCCTGAGGATGCACACCAGGGGAGGGAACGGCGTCGAGAGGGGGACAGACCCAGCTAAGGCCTGAGATTTGGTGACCCAGGTCATCTACCATGCGGGCGTCTCTCTCTCTGCCCTGCCCCTCTGACACATCCTGTCCCCCTCCTGTCCCCACTCTGGGCTCTGTTTAAACACACACACTGTGAAGCTGTATTTCCTGGTCTTTCCCTCGGGGAACATTCCACAATGGAACTAAGCTCCAAAGTGGCCTCCTCCCCTGGGAGGAGGTGCCATCTTGTTCCCAGCTGTATCCTCCTACCAAGAACTGTCCAGACTCAACGAGGCTGAAGAGACATTTGTTGATTGACTAAGCATGAAAGTAGAAAGACCTGTGGGTGGAGAGTTGAGGGCTGGTGGCATGCCCAGCCCACTCCATGCAGGACAAAAGGTGACACTGTGTGCTATGGTGCTGTGGTCAGGGGCATGGAGGCCTTGGCCCTCTACCTGCCCTGTGACCTCAGAGGACTCCATGGACTCTCTGGGCCTCAAGGGGGTGACACAGGTGACCTAGGAGGACAGCTGGGTGTCAGGCACTTGCAGGGCCTTTGATGCCTGGTTCAATTTCCCCAGGAGGAGGAAATGGAGGAGATGGAGGAGGACGAGGAGATGGAGAAAGAGGAGAAGTTGGAGGAGGAGG